>NC_092051.1:99426440-99634334 GCF_003086295.3 Arachis hypogaea
TGTTTACAAATATTCTAACGAGATTTTTTTAAGATTTAGAAATGAAAAATTATTACAACAAATATGAGATTTTGAAGTTTACAATGACATTAAATACATAAAAAAAATTTTGTTAGAACAGTAATTGGCAATTGTTTTCTTTTATATTCTTAATAAATATTTTTATTGGTAATACTAGAAAAAAAAGGACAAAATTTATCTTATTTTTTATTTTTATTAATTTTTATAGTAATTAATAAATACTAAATATAAGATAAATTTTGACTATTTTTAGTTAATTTTTTTATTATTAAATATTTTTATATTTTTATTAAGTACTCTTAGGATATATGATAGTAAAAATTTAAAGGAAATCAATTAATGCAAACAAACTTATAATAAATTGTACTATAAGTTTGAGAAATATTTTTTAAAGCTTGCTATTTGGCTCACAGTTTCACACTGTGCACAAATCCATCACAAAAGAATAAAGATACAAATATGACCGGTATTGGATGAATTCCATCAATTTGCTGAAACTGTGAATAAACAGTGTGAAATAAATTTAAGAGACACTCATAAACTGTAAAATTTTGTTTGTACAGTTTAGTATTTAATATTTGTTGAGCTGTATATATTTTTTTAATCTATACCTAATTAAAAAGGAGACTAATTAAAAGTACTCAAATTTTAGTAGTTCATTATCTGTTCTTTGTCTCTTACCTAAGCTTTGTTCATGTGTACCAATTATTTTTATAAGGAGGGGGCCAACACTTTTTAAAGTAATATTAGTTAATATTTAAATGAATATATATTTTCATACTATTAGAATTTAAGATATAAAATTTAATCTTTATTATTTAAAATTGGCCAAATATTACAAAATAAATAAATTTCATTAATTATATAATATTATTTTTTTTAATTTTATATATTTATTTAATCAATTTTAGTGCATAAAAAAAACCCATTTTATTTCATTTGTATAAACTATGCAAAACAATATCATTTTTAATCTAATAATTTATAGCAAATAGATGTTTTCATTAAAAAATAATAGTTTAGATAGTGACATGTATTATAATAAATAATTTACTTAAAATATATTAAATTAGCTAAAAAGTTATTATTTTTAGTTTTTTTACTCAAAAACTCTTTGTTTGAATAATCTCCTAATGATATACACTTTAACCTTCTTTATAAAAATATTTTTATCTAAATATAGTATCATAAACTGTTAAATAATTTAGTGAAACATATTAAATCAAATTATTCAAAGATTCACTAGTCACCTTTATTTTATTCTAACCATCCAGAACAGATCAAATAGTAGTGAATTGAGCGAGAGAGTGAAGGAGTTCCGCATAGTACAAGAAGCATTATTAAAGATGAAACTTACCAAAGTCGTGAAAAGAAAGGGGTGGATCGAGGCTGGATCGGCAGTCGGTGAAGGTTATGACCCCATATTTCCTTGAGCTGTTCTTTGAGCTATGCGCAGCCATCAACCCTGCAGCCGTCAATGCTCCGCAAAGTTTAATCCTGTTACGCTTGCAACCCTGATACAATAATCATCTTAATTAATTAAATCGGTGAAATGATTATCAGAATTTGCTAGTTAATTAATTAATCAAACTTGCTTACAGCTAAAACCCTCTTGGTGTCGTTCTGGTTTAGTTGCAGTCTCACAATTTGCGAAAACCTCTTGCCTCTCGTGTCATGAAATTTCAGATTCGTTTGCCTGATAGAGTTCACCGAGTAACTAAGCACATCGATGCCACGTGTCCAAATAGCCTTCTTCGCCATCCCACAAGGCACAAGATCCTCAATCGCCAAAGCCAACCCTCCACCCGAATCTCCATTCTTGCTCTCTTCCTCTTTCTCTTCCTCCTCCTCCGTCATCACCAGAAGAAGCTCCTTCAACAGCGACACCGCCGTCGTACGGTCACAAGCCGCCACGTGCAGCCTCATGGCTGCCACCCACGTCGTCTCACTCACCGCATACATGCTCGCCAGAAACATATCGGAGCCTCCAGTGGTATTCAAATCGCGCCATGTGTTCTGGTTCAGTTCATGCTCTAGGATCTTTTGCAACGGGGAAGAAACGGTATCGTTTCCTTCTCCTCCGATGATCTTAGAAGTGGCAGAGAGGCTGTACGATTCGATCTTGACGTAAGGAGTGGGAGAAGTGAGAAATGACAAGCCTGTTCCTGTCCCTGTCCCTCCGCCTTCTGATCCAGAGTTGGAGTAGACAAGCCTCGTCTTGAGGATAGGATGAAAATTTTGCAGTTTGTTGAGTCCTTGCTGGAGACGGTTAATATCAAAGGGCTTAGCTATGAGCAACGCCAACACCGCAATGCCGGTGCCTCCGCGAGCCGCTTTGCACCAATTACTCTCTGTTCCACCAGCAACTCGACTACCACTCTGCCCCTTCTTCATTGCTAAAATGTTAAACCCTTTAATACCTTAGTTTTTTATTCTATATTTGTGCATGGATATGTTTATTTTATGGTATGTATATATAGGAAATTAGGAGTAGGAGCGAGCTAGGTGATGGTGATGCCGTGTTGGTATTTGGTAGGTATTTCTGTGGTGGCCTGGTGGGACTATTAGAAGGCTTCTTAAATGTGATATTAAGTACGCTCTTCGGTTCTGTTGATGTATTGAGTGATAGAGAAATAACATTGGCGTCCATCTCTTAGTTAATGTGCCCATCAACCAACCACATGATGCACTTAATTAATTTCTCTCATCGGATGTTTCGGAATTTTATCATCCTAAAGTCTACAACGTGAGTCTTATTTGTTGATTTATTGTTTCTGTATATTTTCTTAGGATGTATCGGGGATCCAAATATTGTGATAGTAATAATTTTATTTTGATATACTCACTCTACATTTAGCTAAAAAATTAGATGGAATAAGTGATATATCTCAGCGTACTCTAAATTTTTTTAATTTTTTAAACACAAATTAGAGGATTAGATTTGTGTACTCCAAAAATGGGACGATCCAATTTTTATACCTCTTAAAAATAGAATGGTCCGATTTTTACCCTTTAAATTAAATTATTTCACACTTTAAAAAATATCACAGTAGTTTACAATTAAAAAATTATTATTAATTTAATATTAAAAATAAAAATGTGTTGTACACTCTAAGTGTGATTTTGAATAAAGACCGAAGATGCATCTAGTAGTCTTAAACTAACATGAGGTTCGGTGAATAAATTAAAGGAATATACTATGTGTACATCAAAATTTATTGATCATTAAGATAATTTATTAGTATAAAATACATATTAAAATATAAATACATATTGAAAATAAATTAAATTATACATATATTTATATAAAAATATATTAATAGCTAATTTTAATTATTAATTTTGATATACGAATAACATTTTTTAAAATTAAAACAAACAAAACAAAGTGAATCACTCTAATGCTTTTTTTTTATCTAAATACAAATAGTATATCTATTATTTTTGTAAATAATTTATTAGTATAAAAAAGAAGGTATGAACGCAAAAGGAAAATAGGTATAAAAAAAATTATCTGAAGAATTCCAGTCTGAAAAAAAAAAGAGGAAATGAGACTTTCATACAATATCTTAATTGAATTCTATGTAATGATCAATAATTTCAGTTTTATTCTATTCTATATCTATATGGATATTAAACTCCCAGCAACAATTATTTTTTTGAGATGGAATTGACGAACAACTAATACCATTAATAGTGTTTATGAATGTCGAATAAAGAGACTAATTAGCCAACACTTACCCAATAAGTCCAATAAATTCAATTTTAAAATATAATTTTTTGAATTTAATTTTTTTTATTCGATCTTAAACTGCCGTATAAGATATTTTATTCACAGTTCCTTTTTTCCACTAATAAACTAGATCCTACAGAATTAGAAAATCGTTTGGACTTTTCAAACAGTGTAGAAAAGAACTTTTAATTAACTAACATTAACTAACTTTTAAAATCTAAAATTTAACATAAATAAAATAATTTTAAAAAAATTGATTAATATTTACAAAAAAAAAAAATTGACTCTCTTAACATTACTCTTAATTTTTTCCAGGTAACTTGCTTTTGGAATTTAAAAAATTCAAACACCGTTTAATTGCTAACTTTTTTTTCCCTTTTTCATTTCAACTTCATTCACCATCCTACCATTATTTTGCTTTTCATTCACCATCTTCCAGCACTATTTCAATACACTTTTTCATGTGTACATTTTCTCCGTTTTTTAATCTTTCATGCACCAAGTTGATTTTTTTTTTGTAAATGATACTTTTTTGTTCCTGAAGTTTAGTAAAAATTTTAAAAATATTTTTAAATTTTATTTTGTTTCAATTTTGTCTCAAAAGTTTTTGATTTGCATAAAATATACCTCCGACGGCTAAATTTTCAAAAAATTTAAAACCAATCCAATAATAGAGCATGAAAATGATGCTTGATTTGCTTGTGTTGAGGGTTGTTCTTATAAAATTGTTGTTGAATTAGTCTTAAATTTTTGAAAAATTAGCCGTCAAGAGTATATTTGATACAAATTAAGAATTTTTAGGATAAAATTGAAACAAAATAAAATTTAGAAGTATTTTTAAAACTTTTATCAAACTTTAAAGACAAAAAGTATACTTTAGTTTTTTTTTTTATAAACCATTGCTTTGCTTTGCTTTGCATTGACCATATTACATGTTCTCTAATGATTAAGCGGCTCTGCTTTGCTGAATAATGATGAAGCTTGTTATACCAATTTTTTTTGAATGAAAAAATGAGCTCAACACATTCAGTGGAGCATACAAAAAGTATTAAATAAAGTTTTGCAACTTCTATGTTATTTTCGCTATAGTTATCAATAACATGAGTTACCTCTTGCACCACTCTCTAAAACGACAAAACGTTCTTGCAACACAATCTTTCACTTTCGCTGTTTTATTCTGAAAAATGACCTCATTTCTACACAACCAGATGTTCCATATAACTGAAAAGAATTTCACTAACCATGTTTTTCGCACATCTTTTCTCAAATTCATCATCCTCCAACTCTCAAAATGTTCTTTTATGGATCCTGGGACGCTCCAAATAAAACCCACATGACTTATCCATGCGCACCACACCTGCCAAGTAAACTCACACGTAATAAACAAATGTTGTATAGTTTTAATTTTCTTGCTACACATAACACAGATGTTATCACTTTGTTCAATGATGCCTAATCTGCTCAAGCGATCCTTTGTATTAACTCGGCCTACAAGCACAAACCAAGTAAACAACTCTACCCGCGGTGGAACAATTCCTTTCCAGATTTTATTTGTGAACTTATAGCTAAGGATATCATCCGTCAATTACTCTATTGGTTCCCATAGTTTCGTGCAATTTTTAACTAGGTCTCCATATATTTTTTTTCTTTTTAATTAAGTTCCTGTACCAATTTTTTTTTTAATTAGGTCTCTTTTAACAGTAATTGACTTAATTATATAAGAATCCAATTAAAAAAAAATAGTGCAGAGACCCAATTAAAAGGAAATAAAAGTATAGGGACTTAATTAAAAAAAAAAGAAATTGATTCAAGGACTCAATTAAAAAAAAAAGTATAGAGATATAATTAAAAATTTCGTAAAACTATAAAAACCAACAGAATAATTAAACCTTTAATTTTTCTGCCCTAATGTTATAAGCTCTCTAACTTGAATTGTGTAAATGGTTAATAGAGAGATATCCATGCATTATGAAGATGATCAGACATCCAAATATAATAATTAGATTGCATAATTCAAAGGTATGAGAAAATTATGTATCTTTCCTAACAAAGCATATCTAAAATAATTCATGTAGACACAATTTCTTCTGAACATGTCCAAAAGTAGTATTCAATATCCAAAATTTTCTATGCACACAAAAATTATTATCAAGCACATCTAAAAGTTGTGCGAAATTTAAAAATGACAAAATTCAACAAGAAGAAGAAGAGAGGAATGATCTATGGAAAAATTATAGTATTTTGAATGAGTTTATGATATTCTTTTTTCTTAACCAAGAGTATTAATTAATTAAATGTATCTAAATAAATTTAATAATTAATTAGATCCTGTTATTTATTATTGATCGAAAATTGGCTAAAGAGTATTGTAACATCTTTACTACCAGAATATTATGCTTCTGGCGGCGCTACTTTGATAACTAGATAGAATATTACGACGATTTTTATATACTTAATAATAAAATATGAGCCTTTAATTCAAAACCATATTGCTGTTTTCTTTAAAAACTGAAAGTTCTTTTTCACTTGACAAACATGCATATACATAAATACAAAACTTCTTACACAAACAACTTATAAATATTATATACATACATATCATTGCAACTCCTATCCCTCTTACAAATCATAATAACAAAGATGAAGGAAAACTATAACTAATATATCTAAACAAAACATCACAGCTAAGAACTGAGTAAAAACTTCATACAGCTTTTTCGTCCGTCTTGAAAAGAGAAGTCTGTAGGGGGTGAATACATCGTCCTCACAGGTTTTCAGTAGAGGATTTAAGAATTGTCATAAGAGGATACGTATAAAAAGAAGAATGAATTTTAAAAGTAATAATCATCGTTCGTCTTATGAATCTTTCTCAAAGATCACAACAAATGATTATCTAGAATTCAAATTCACTATTTGATTTCAAAAATTTCAAAGCTCACATAATATCCCATAGCATAATCAATACATACCTAACTTATCAACCACGGTCTCTGGTCCAAATAAACCGACCTTGACCTCTGGCCCACATAAAACTGACCACGGCCTCCGACCCAATAAAATCAAATTACGGCCTTTGGCCTAACAGATAATCAATTTACGCCTCCAGCCTAACCAATAAGCAAACCACGGCCTCTCGCCCAACATATAAGCAATCACGATCTCCGACTCAAATAAAATCAACCACACTATCAACAAAAGCATCAATGTATTCACCAATACTCAGTCTCAATACAGAACAAACAATACAAGACAAACACAATCTGAAAATAGTTACAACTAGTATCACAATTAACAGTTAGATAAAATACTTAAGCACACCCAAACAATAGCAAACAAATATAGTATGATGCATGCCTGTTCTACTGGCCGTGAGCTTACGTGTCGGTTAAATTACCAAAATCCGACACATCTGGTAGCTAACCTGGACATTGTCTCTAGGTTGCGCATCCTCAGGAAGAACACAAACAAAGGAGAGTACCTTTTCACATCGAAGAAGTGTGCCTTTCCACCTTCTCCTTGAGGAATTACGAAAGAGAGTGTCTTTCCACATCGAAGGAGTGTGCCTTTCCACAGAGAAAGATGTGGGAAAAAATAATACGAATGAGAGTGCCATTCCACATTTTTCATATCCATACCATGACAAGAGAGAGAATCTTTCATCCTCACCTTGCCAAATCCGTGAGCGGAAAAAAACCACAGTCCTCACAACATCAACCATATTCACATTTCAATCTCAAATACGCAAGCACGATAAGACCACTATCCTTGCCAATCACATTTCAATAATATTCACAATCAATCATGCTCAAAATCACTAGCAACGGGTAAAACGGTGGCAGAAGCTCGGTGATGGTAACTGGCCCCAGTAGCGGCGGCAACAGCGACGATTCCAGCTCCTTTCCCTCTTTGTGTTCTCTCCTTTCACTAGCACTTTGACGGCAACGCTGAAAACCTTGACGGCGGCATGCAGTTCGGTGATGGCCCAACAACGACGACGGCGAACATCTCGCAACTCCATGGATGGCGACGCGGGCAGTGGCGGGGACGAGCTCTGCAATCGCGTCGTCTCCCTTTCGGCCTTCCTCCCTCGCGCAGTCCTTCTCTCTCCTCCACGACGGTTCAACAGCGACGGTGACGTCCCTCTTCGCCGGCGCCGTCTCCCCCTCTCATCTCTTCTTCTCTCCTTCCGCCGCCCGAGAGGGGGGCGGTAGTGTGTATCTGTTTTGAGGGAAGAGGGTGGCCGCTAGAGTTTTGGAAGAGTGAGTGAGCGTAAAGTTTATGTTAGAGTTTTAGAATTTGTTGTAGAAATTAGAATTTGTTTTGAGAATTTTAGGGTTAAGATAGATAGTGTAGTAATTAAAAACCAATTTTAATCCAACAAAATTATTTTAAAAAAAAATACTATTTGTTTATTAAATAAATATTCTAACTCAAGAATTAGAGGTAATAAAATTAATTTTTTATTTATAAAATAAAGTTTAAAATTTAGATATTAAAATTAAAATATATAAAATCCTCATTATATTTTAATTACTAAAATTTTAAATTTAAATATAAAAATTATCCAATTAATAATAAAATATATGAAAATATAATTTTAAAAAATATGAGGTCTTTCCATTAGTAGTTACCTGCACTGAAATAGTCTTCTCTAACGACTTTTGACCTCCAATTATTGTCTTTGGTTCTCTGCTACGTATTTTGAATTTATGTATTCAACTTGGCTTATTGTTAGATGATAAAGTTGCAATGAATGAAAGACCATTGTAGGAAGTACCTGGATTCTATCATTTTCTCATCCATTAAGTCTTATTAAATTTTATATCCTAACTTTTAAACACTAAATTTTAATAGTATAAAATAAGGTGTTAATTTAAATTATTGATTAATGCTAATAAAAAAATATTAATTTCTAATATTTCTCTTGATTAAATATTAATTTTGCTTTTTTTTTTCGGATAAAAAACTCTATCTAGTTCAAAATAAAGAGACTTCTTTTGCAATTTGTGTGACATGATTATGATAAATTATTGGAAGGACTAATTAATAAATCTAATGATTCTCTTAATTCTATAAAGTTGACATTTATCAAATTTGTCCATATCTTATTCATGTGCATTTTTCTTTTCTAATCATAAATTTTTTATTCTTAATTTATCCACACATTTAGTTTTATATCACTTTCTATTCCCTCAAATTCTTTTTGTTGTATAGAGATGTATGCCAAGAATATGCTAAAAACATGGTGAAATTAAACTAGCGTTAGAGTTGATGCATGGAACTTATTGCTCCACACTATATACTTATTAGAAATAACTCAAATAAGTAATGCTAATGTAAATATGCACAGCTCCAAAGCATAACCCTCACCTACACTTGCGGGACAACCGTGAACATTACAACAAAAATTCACCAAAGAATTGTGAAAGTCCTAATAGAAAGGGATATGTGTAGAGTTTGAGAATAGAAAGGAGCAGAAACCAAGGAAACTTGATATAAAATAAAGTTGGGTGAAAAGTAAAGATTGTAATTAAATTTTTAAGAAAATGTGTATTGTATATGATGCTTTTATTATTTAAATATTTTTCTATTGTAAAACAAATAATTTTTACTTTTTACTTAATTTTATTCTTCATTATGATATTTCCCTAAAATTAAGAGAGTGTGTGTAAATTAGGAATAAAAACTTTTATGACTAGGAGAGAAAAATATATATCAATAAAATATAAAAAAAATTAACAAGGATCAATCTTATAAAATTAAGAAGATAATTAGGCTTATCAAGAATGCGTTTGGTTTGTCTTTTATTTTCTATTTTTATTTTTAGTATTTTTTATTTTTAGAATTTTATAAAAAAAAAAGAAAAAATAACAAATAAAAATAAAAAATAAAATTTTATTGATTTTACTCTTTTTTTCACAAAATTTTAGAAATAGAATAAAAATACTAAAAATAAAAATAAAAAATAAAAATACAAACCAAATACATCCTAATTATTAATCCTCCTAATCATTTTTCTATTATTATTATTATTATTATTATTATTATTATTATTATTATTATTATTATTATTATTATTGATTTATCATTGTCTAATCTCTACTGCTTATATTACATTCATGTTCTCAACTTTATTAAATATATAATTATTCCCATGTTTTTATTTAATCATTTAAGTTTTAAATTTTTTTTAAATATTTTATGATATAATATTAAAATTTAAAAAATATTAAAAGACTATCATAATTTATTATTTTTGGCTATTAGTTAGTCACTAATGTTTAAAAATATAGAATAAAATATATATATTATTAGATTACTAGACTAAAAAAATTAAAAAAATTAAATTAATAACAAAATAATAGCTAAAAATAATAAATTTTGATAGCTTTCTAACATTCATCTTAAAATTTTTATAACCAAAATTTTTTAAACAAATCAGATTGTTAAGTTTATTTCGCTCAAAAGATTCAATCTTTTAACTGTGTTAAAAGAACTGACATATTAAACATGCATTACACGGATTACTGCAACTTTTTTGTTCCAATTTGGAATTTATTTTTGAGAGGTAATGACCAAATCAGTACTCGAAAGATTCAAACGCGGACATTTTGGTACTTCACTATTGTTATTGATAAAATGGTCCTTAAAAGATTTTAAAATTTGACAAGCGTACCCACGAGTTTACCGAAGCACATTTCTAACAAGCACAGTGCTGACATGGCCACTGCGTTTTGATGACATGGCAAATACCCTTCTCCATCCTAATTCTTCTCCTTCTCCTTGAAATGCTAAATGGAATCTGCAAATCATTTTGAAAGGTTAGCGAAAATTGATGAATTTATTAAAAGGGGTAAGAGAAGGGGATTAGAGTTTAGAAAGGGGGATTTTAGATTGAGAAGGGGGGAAGTGCGTTGGAGATGGGGGATTAAGATTAGGGAGGGGAGGGAAGGATTAGGGTTGGGGAGGGGGGAGAATGCATTCAAGAAGGGGAAGGGGGGGGGGAGTGCGTTGGGGAGGGAGAAGGAGAAGGAGAAGAATTAGGGTGGGGAAGGATATTTGCCATGTCATCAAAACGCAGTGGCCATGTCAGCACTGTGCTTGCCAGAAATGTGCTCCGGTGAACTCGTGGGTACGCTTGTCAAATTTTAAAATCTTTTAAAGACTATTTTGTCAATAACAATAGTAAAGTACCAAAATGTCAGCATTTGAATCTTTCGAGTACTGATTTGGTCATTACCTCTATTTTTAAATGACATTTTCATTCAATATTTTGAATATGGAATGATATTTTTATCAAATAACACATACCCATTTAGCGCTTTTGGATAACACAACAATATGCTTTAATTTTGGATTAATTTTTGGAACTTATTTAAAAACATGATGAAATCTTTTTTTTAATGACAATGCTACATAACTAAGTCATATTAGTACAAATTAGTTCAATAGCTAATTGAAATAATAAAAATCAGTCGAAAAAAATATAAAAATTATAAAAAAATTTTAGTTAAATTTAATTATAAAAATAATTTATTCATTTAATATTTTTTTTCTAATGACATACCTTGTTTGTTATGCTAGCCTATAACAGTCATAATTCGATTTTATGTTTTAATATCATCATTTAATGTAAGTTTTAGCCGAAATTTTTTATAATGATAATCATCGTTAGAGGTCACAAATGAAAAAGTCTATCCCACTCTAAAAATTTGTTTTTGGTGGGCAGTGGGTTAGCCGAGCAAAACCGCTAAATTTCTCTTTTTTTATTATTAAGTATTAAATAATATATATAATTTTATAATTATTTTAATAAATTTATAATTTTTAAAGAAATAAAAAAGTATAATTTTTAAATTTACAAACATTAAAGTCTTTATAATTATAAATATATAATAAACATAATCATAAATTAAATTTTTTGAAATAAAATAATAAAATTAATATTGTCTAAAATAAAATAAATATTGTCCAAATACATAATTAGACATCTACAAGTTTAGAACATAATCAATCAAACGTAAAACATAATTCAAAACACTAAATTAGAACATCTTCAAAAAAATCCTGAGCCCAGTGGGAAAGTCCGCCTGGCGCCGCTAAAATTCGTGGTTTAAACGGTGCGGAGTAGGCGAGCTTTTGATATGTGACGGTCTCAATTTTTTCAACTCGACCCGCCTTTTTAATAGATTACGTGAACCGACCCGACGAATTTAGGCTCGTTTACCACCCTAATCATTGAAAATTTAATGGCCAACACATAGTCAAAAATATCAATTTTTTATGGTAATTCATCCATTAAATGATTACATATATAGTTATCCAATTATGCTAAGTAATCAATTAGGATATCAAGCCAAACAATATTTAATTATTAATTAAGCTACAAACAAACAAACAAAAATATTAGTTGAAAAGAAATATCCAAAAACAAAAGAAAAGAAACATTTAAAATATAACAAAAAAATATCTAAAACTAAATAGAAAAAATCCAAAATCATTATAAATATAATAAAAAATTTTAATTATGGTAAAAACATCTACAATATAAAAAAGAAAACTCGTTCAAAATCTATAAAAAAAAAACACATACAAAATCTAAGAAATGCAAATATTTAAAACTATTAAAAAGAATCATACAAAATCTGAAAAAAAAAATCAATATTATTAAAAAAAATCCTTTTATTTCTCGACTTTAGAAAGGTGGAAGTGGCGGTAATTCAAAAAAGAAGGGAGAGACGTAGAGGGAGAGGCGTGGAAGAAAAGAAAGAAGAAGAAAAAGAGACATGGTGCAAGGATGCATGGTTGCTGGCGATGGTTTTCGAACGCAGTTTATGGTGTAATCGTGACAGTTGTTCTCGTGCACCGTTCGAAGTTGAGGATGCATGGCTGCTGGGTGCGAATGACTTCTGAGAGAGAGACGTGATGGGAAAGGAGAAGAGAGATGAAGAAGAGTAGGGAGATGCGTGTTTTTTTAGCGTAAAATTAGTTTTTGAAAATTTAAAATCATGATTTTTTAAAAAGTTAACTGCTTCGCTACATATAAATAAGTTGGTTTCCTAAACTTTTTTTTTATAGTTATCAGACTCGATTTGAATTGAAAACTCAATCATCCAATCGATCAAACAAGATCCAGTCTCTAAATTAAATTAGATAATCATTTAAATCGGTTAAATAATCAATAATTTAGTCAAATTTAATCAAACCCAATCAAAACGGGCCAAATTTGGTCAAAATCGAAAAACTCAGTTAAATCTAGCCAAACCAATCCAAAGCCAAGATAAGGCTTAGTTTATCACTAGTGTTAGAAATAAGAGAGTAATCTGAAATAGTGTATTATTCAGGTTATGTAAAAGTACAATGTACAAGGGGTGTATATTGCTGCTAGTAGAATCCTACAATTAATATACAGATACGCTATATAAGTACAAATGATACTAATTGATCTAATTTGATTCTAATGATTCTCTTAACATCCCCCCTCAAACTCAAGTGAGAGCTAAGGATACCATCTTGAGTTTGGATAATAGAGTCCGGAAACGAGTCGGATGATGAACCTTCGTGAAGATATCAGCAGTCTATTCCAGTGTTCCAACAGCGATGAGACGAACAGCACCAATAAGGATACGTTGCCAAACAAAGTGGCAATCAATCTCAATGTGTTTGGTGCTTTCATGGAACACATCATTATGGATAATCTAAATAGCACTGCGGTTGTCACAAAAAACATCAGTAGAGGACGATTAAGGAGCACCTATATCTTTGAGAAGCCAACGAATCGAGACAACCTCAGCAGTGGTGTCAGCAAGAGCACGGTACTCAGCCTCTGTGTTTGAACGAGTAGTGAATGTTTGCTTTTTAGCACGCCAAGAAATGAGAGCGTCGCCAAGAAACAAACAGTAACTAGTAGTAGAACGACAATCAGTGGGACCACCAGCCCAATCAGCATCGTAGTATGCCTGAAGGGACAAGGAGGAATGGGCAGAAAAGTAAAGGCCATGAAATAGGGTGCCTTTGATGTAGCGAAGAATGCGAAGAACTACCACATAGTGAGTAGTACGAGGAGCTGACAAGAACTGGCTAAGAATATGAATCGGATAGGCAATGTTTGGTCGGGTGACAGTTAAGTAGACGAGTCCTCCAACTAGCTGTCAATAAAGAGTAGGATTATCCAAAACAGTGCCATTCATAGGAGTAAATCAAACATTAGGCTCAAGAGGGGTATACTCAGTGCGACTATCTGTAATTCTAGCTCGAGCAAGAAGATTTGAAGCATATTTAGCTTGAGAGAGATAGATGCCATCATTGGTGGATGACTTCTAGACCAAGAAAATAGTTGAGAGAACCAAGATCTTTCATCTCAAAAGTACGTTGAAGGGATGCCTTGAGATCAGAGATACCATCAACATCATCTCCAGTAATTATCATGTCATCAACATACAGAAGTAGAAGAACAACTCCACGTTCACTTTTATGAATAAAGAGAGCATTCTCATGAGGGCTGCAAGTGAAATCAAGACTGCATATGGTAGTGCTGAACTTGTCAAACCATTCACGAGGAGCTTGTTTAAGTCCATAGAGTGTCTTGTGAAGGAGACAAACTTTGCTAGAAGGACAAGGATAACCTGGAGGGGGTTTCATATAGACT
Source organism: Arachis hypogaea (assembly GCF_003086295.3). Lineage (NCBI taxonomy): Eukaryota > Viridiplantae > Streptophyta > Magnoliopsida > Fabales > Fabaceae > Arachis > Arachis hypogaea. Next base: position 99,440,843 of record NC_092051.1, read on the forward strand.
TGCTTTTTTAAATCTCCATTAAGAAAAGCATTCTTCACATCCATCTGACTGAGAGACCATTTTTTGACTGCATCAATGGCAAGAAGAGCTCAAACAGATGTGAGACGAGCAACAGGAGCAAAAGTCTCTTCATAGTCAATAGCATACTCTTGCGTACAACCCTGAGCAACTAATCGTGCTTTATAATGGTCAATAGAACCATCAGAGCGAGTCTTGATCTTGTATACCCATCTGCTTCCCACAACTTCCTGATTAGAAGGAGGATCAACCAAATTCCAAGTGTGTGCTTTTTCAAGCGCCTGTATTTCTTCTTGCATTGCTTGTTGCCAATTTAGATTTGTGGGGGACTCTCTGAATGACTTAGGTTCACGTTGATAAAGAATAGTAGAAAAATAATGATAATCAAGAAGATAAGGAGGTGGATTTCTTACCCTGGAAGAATGAGTGGGAGGAGGAGGCATGACAGTAGGAGCAGGAGCGTCGGCCGGTTCGAAATCATCGGGAGATGGAGAAGGTGGAAGAACATGAGGCTGTGGAGAATGACTCGAGATAGAACCTGTAGAATCATCACTAGGAAACAGATCAATATTGGGGTTAGTGAAAAAAGGTGACTAAGTAGGAGGAATGGACTTAAAGGATGAGAACCGAAAAAACATGTGCTGCTCCTAGAAGACAACATGACGAGATATATAAATATGGTTAGACAGAGGATCCCAACAATGATAACTCTTGTGTTTAGTGCCATAACCAAGGAAACAACACATACGAGCCCGAGGCTCAAGTTTACTATGTTCATGAGGCTGAAGAAGAACAAAACAGACACAACCGAAAACTCAAAGAGAACTATAATCTGGGGAGGTATGATAAAGATGCTCAAAGGGAGTAACATTACCAAGAATAGAGGAAGGGAGTCTATTGATAACATGGACAGCAGTGAGAACAGCTTCACCCCAAGTACGCTCAGGACACGAAGACGAAAGAAGCATTGCACGAACAGAGTCAAGAATGTGACGGTGTTTGCGTTCAGCTCGGCCATTTTGTTGATACGTACCAGGGCAAGAAAACTCAGACAAGGTACCCTATTCTGCAAGAAAGGTTAAGAGTTTGAAATCACGGTATTCCATAGCATTATCACGGCGAAAAACCTTAATGACCTTGGAAAATTGAGTTTTAATCATAGTGGTGATAAACCACTATTTTATGGTTTATCTTGTGCTCAATTGAGTGGTTTTTATCAAGTCTTTGCACACTTATTCATATAAATTACATGATTTTACAATTCCTTCCCAATTTCGTTCTATGGTTGAAAACTTGCTTCCTAAGCCTTTAAATTGTGTATTTTAATTTCCCTTTATACCATTCGATGCCGTGATCTGTGTGTTAAGTATTTTCAGGCTTTATAGGACAGGAATGGCTTGGAGGATGGAAAGGAAGCTTGCAAAAATGAAAGGAACATAAGAAACTAAGGAGAGAACCAGCGAGGAGCGATGTGCACGCATGGCTCACACGTGCACGTGCTTTGGAGATTTTTATGGCGACGCGTGCGCGAATCTGACGCGTACGCGTGACATGCGAAGATGACAATCGACGCGTACATGTGACTGACGCTTACGCGTGACATGCGCCACGTGCAGAAAGTGCAGAAGACGATGGGGGCGATTTTGGGCTAATTTTGGGCTGAGTTTGAACCCAGTTCTAAGCCCGAAAAACACAGAATAGAAGCTGAAGAGTGGGGGAATCACAATGATTCATTCACACAACTTTCATTCACATAATTTTAGGTTTTAGATGTAGTTTTCTAGAGAGAGATACTCCCTCCTCTCTCTAGGTTTTAGGATTCTTAGGTTTAGTGGTGCACGAAATTACAATCACACTTTTGCAATCCCGCACAACTAACCAGCAAGTGCACTGGGTCGTCCAAGTAATACCTTACGTGAGTAAGGGTCGATCCCACGGAGATTGTCGACTTGAAGCAAGCTATGGTTATCTTGTAACTCTTAGTCAGGATATCAATAATTCTGAGATTTAATTGTAAAAAGTAAAAGAACATGAAATAAATACTTATTATGCAGTAATGGAGAACATGTTGAGGTTTTGGAGATGCTTTGTCTTCTAAATTTATGCTTTCCTACTGTCTTCTTCTTCATGCATGCAAGGCTCCTTCCATAGCAAACTGTATGTTGGTGGATCACCGTTGTCAATGGCTACCATCCGTCCTCTTAGTGAAAATGGTCCAAATGCGCTGTCACCGCACGACTAATCATCTGTCAGTTCTCACTCATGCTGGAATAAGATCCATTGATCCTTTTGCATCTGTCACTACGCCCAGCACTTGCGAGTTTGAAGCTCGTCACAGTCATCCTATCCTAGATCCTACTCAGAATACCACAGACAAGGTTTAGACGTTCCGGATCTCAAGAATGCTGCCAATTAATTCTAACTTATACCACAAAGACTCTGATCTGAACCAGGAGGCTAAAAGATAATCACTCAGTCTAAGGTAGAACGGAGGTAGTTGTCAGGCACGCGTTCATAGGTTGAGAATGATGATGAGTGTCACAGATCATCACATTCATCAAGTTGAAGTACGAGTGAATATCTTAGAATAGAAGCAAGCGTGATTGAATGGAAAACAGTAGTAATTGCATTAATTCATCAAAACACAGGAGAGCTTCTCACCCCCAACCATGGGGTTTAGAGACTCATGCTGTAGAAGATACAATATGAAACGTGTAGAGTGTCATGAGGTACAAGATGAATCACTAAAAGTAGTTTTTATAATAAACTAGTGACCTAGGGTTACAGAAAATGAGTAAGCTAGAATAGTTAGTGTAAAAATCCACTTCCGGGGCCCACTTGGTGTGTGCTTGGGCTGAGCATTGAAGCTTTCATATGTAGAGATCTTTCTTGGAGTTAAACACCAGGTTTTGTGCCAGTTTGGGCGTTTAACTCCAGCTTTCATGCCAGTTCTGGCGTTTTGACGCCAGAATTTCTATGCTGACTTGGAACGCCAGTTTGGGCCATTAAATCTCGAGCAAAGTATGAACTATTATATATTTCTGGAAAGCCCATAATGTCTAATTTCCAACGCAATTGAGAGCGCGCCAATTGGGCTTCTGTAGCTCCAGAAAATTCACTTTGAGTGCAGGGAGGTCAGAATCCAACAGCATCTGCAGTCCTTTTTCAGCCTCTGAATCAGATTTTTGCTCAAATCCCTCAATTTCAGCCAGAAAATACCTGAAATCACAAAAAAACACACAAACTCATAGTAAAGTCTAGAAATGTGATTTTTAAATAAAAACTAACTAAAATATACTAAAAATGTACTAAAAACAATGCCAGAAAGCGTATAAATTATCCGCTCATCACAACACCAAACTTAAATTGTTGCTTGTCCCAAGCAACTAAAAATAAAATAGGATAAAAAGAAGATAATATACTATAAATTCCAAATTATCAATGAAACTTAACTCCAATTAGATGAGCGGGACTAGTAGCTTTTTGCCTCTGAACAGTTTTGGCATCTCACTTTTTCCCTTGAAGTTTAGAATGATTGGCATCTCTAGGAACTCAGAATTTAGATAGTGTTATTGATTCTCCTAGTTCAGTATTGTTGATTCTTGAACACAGTTACTTTATGAGTCTTTGCCGTGACCCTAAGCATTTTGTTTTCCAATATTATCACCGGATACATAAATGCCACAGACACATAACTGGGTGAACCTTTTCAGATTGTGACTCAGCTTTGCTAAAGTCCCCAATTAGAGGTGTCCAGAGCTCTTAAGCACACTCTTTTTTCTTTGGACCATGACTTTAACCGTTCAGTCTCAAGTTTTTACTTGACACCTTCACGCCACAAGCACATGGTTAGGGACAACTTGGTTTAGCCGCTTAGGCCAGGATTTTATTCCTGTGTATCCACTGATGCTCAAAGCCTTGGATCCTTTTTATTACCCTTGCCTTTTGGTTTAAAGGGTTATTGGCTTTTTCTTTTTCTTTCTTTTTCTTTTCGCCAAATATTTTTTTTTCACTGCTTTTTCTTGCTTCAAGAATCAATTTTTTTTTATGATTTTTCAGATTATCAATAACATTTCTCTTTTTTATTATTGTTTCAAGAGCCAACAAATTTAACATTCATAAACAACAAATTCAAAAGACATATGCACTGTTCAAGCATTCATTCAGAAAATAAAAAGTATTGTCACCACATCAAAATAATTAAACTAATTTCAAGGATGAATTCGAAATCATGTACTTCTTGTTCTTTTGTGATTTAAAACATTTTTCCTTTAAGAAAGGTGATGGATTCATAGGACATTCATAGCTTTAAGATATAAACTTTAAATTTTTTTTATTAATTATGGAAAAAAAATAAGACTCAAAAATAAATATAAGAGCAGACCAATAATAGTAGAAGACAAAAATTAAAAACAAAAAAATAAATGACTCTTAAAATAGATTCCTAATAATAAAGGTTATCACAGAGTTAGGACTCAACAACCTTGATTTTGAGAAGTGGATGCTCCTTCAATCTGTGGGGTGTTTGATCCTTCAAGGGAGAGCTTCTGGCGCTTCAGCTCCTGTAGCTCACGCCCCTGCTTCTCATGTTCCTTAAGCAGCTTGCAGAACATGCAGTTTTGATTCTGTTGTTCTTCCTTAAGTTGATCCATAGCTTCTTGCAGCTTGGCGACATATGCTTCTAGGCGGGTCCAGTAGTCAATTTCAGGGATTTCTAGGAGGAACTCCTGCGCCCTCCTTTTGATGAAGTTGTCTTGCACTTGTTGTCCTTCCATTGACTTCTTGGTGATTGGGTGTTCGATTGGGATGAATTCATCTACTCCCATCCTCACCCCAGCATCTTTACATAGCAGAGAAATTAAGCTTAGGTATGCCAGTTTGGCTTCAGTGGAGTTCTTGTTTGCAATTGTGTAAATCTCACAAAAAATCAGATGATGAATCTCCACTTCGTTTCCCAACATAATACAATGAATCATCACTGCTCTTTTGATAGTGACCTCAGAACGGTTGCTAGTGGGCAATATGGAACGCCCAATGAAGTCCAACTAGCCTCTTGCGACTGGTTTGAGATCTCCTCTCTTGAGTTGGTTTGGGACACCTTTTGAATTGGTTATCTACTTAGTTCCAGGGAGGCATATGTCCTCTAGAACTTGGTCCAACCCCTTATCCTCTCTCACCATTCTCCTATTAAAGGATTCTGGATCATCTTGTAGTTGAGGCAGTTTGAAGACCTCTCTTATTTTGTCCAGATAGAAGTAAATAATCCTCCCTCTGACCATGGTTCGGTAGATATAAAAGGCGGTTCTAATTATTCTCTGCTTATCTGTCATCCACAGATTTGAATAGAATTCCTGAACTATGTTTCTTCCAACCCTTGTTTCAGGATTAGCTAGAATTTCCCATCCTCTGTTTCGAATTCACTCTTGGATCTCTGGATATTCGTCTTCTTTCAGATCGAATTTAACTTCCGAGATCACTGATCTTAGACCCATTATTTTATGGTAATGGTGTGCATGTTATTTGGTGAAGAACCTCTCTTGATTCTAAAGATTCTTTGGAGTATTCTCTTTCTTACCTCTTGAATTGGTTTGTTTTTCCTTAGGAGCCATGATCTTGATGAGTCTTAGCTCGGTGATCACAGAAAAATATACCAAACTTAGAGGTTTGCTTGCCTTCAAGCAAAAGAAAGGAAATGGGAGAGAGAGGAGGAGAGGAAAATTCGAATGGTGGAGAGATGGGGATGGCCAAATGTGTATTTATAAGTGGAGGGGAGGGATTTTGTAAATTTTGAAAAAGATATGACATAAAGATATGATTGGTGGAAGAAAATAGAGTCATGATATGAAAAAGATGAGATTTTTAAATGGAAAGGATATAAAGAGGTTAAATCTGAAAATTTGTTTATTCATCTAAGAATTAAGAGATGATATGATGAGTTGGAAAAGATTTGGAAAGAAATTGAAAAGATACTTGAGTTTTTGAAGAAGATTTGGGAAGGATTTGAAAGAAATTTGAAAAGAGATTTAGAAAATTGTTGAATTTTTGAAAATTGAGGGTGAATGATGAAAGTTTGAAACATGTTTATGTAGAAAATTATGAGTCAAAACATGAAAATTTGAAAAATTTTAAAGTGGAAAACAAAATCTTCCCCCTGTCTTTCTGGCGTTAAACGCCTAGAATGGTATCCATTCTGGCATTTAACGCCCATATGTTGGCCATTGTGGGCGTTTAACGCCCAGCCAGGTACCCTAGCTGGCGTTAAATGCCAGAAATCTTTTGTTACTGAGCATTTTTCTGAACGTCCAGGATGTTACAATTCTGGCGTTAAACGCCCAAAATTGTATCTTTACTGGCGTTAAACGCCCAGAATGGTATCCATTCTGGCGTTTAACGCCCAAAATGCCCCTTACTGGCATTTTCTTACCAGTGAGCTCCTTTTCTATGCTTTTTGCGCTGAATCCTTCTGTAACTCTATGAATTCCTACAATTTGATGATTAATCTTAAAGAGAATTTATATTAAACTTCTCTAAGTATTAAGTAAAACAAATAACTTGCTAATGGCTGAGTTGCCTCCCAGCAAGCGCTTCTTTATTGTCTTTAGCTGGACCTTGACTGAGCTTTATTCAAGCCTCAGTTTTGAGCATTCTTGCTCAAAATTGCTTTCAAGATAATGTTTGATTCTCTGTCCATTAACAATAAACTTTTTTTCAGAGTCAAAATCCTGAAGCTCAACATATCCATATGGTGATACACTTGTAATCACATACGGTCCCCTCCACCGGGATTTCAATTTCCCGGGGAATAGTCTGAGCCTAGAGTTAAATAGCAGAACCTTCTATCCTGGTTCAAAGACTCTAGATGATAGTTTCTTGTCATGCCACTTTTTTGCTTTCTCCTTATAAATTTTAGCATTTTTAAAAGCATTGAGTCTGAATTCCTCTAGCTCATTCAGCTGGAGCAATCTTTTCTCTCCAGCTAACTTGGCGTCCAAGTTTATGAATCTGGTTACCCAATAGGCCTTATGTTTCAGTTTCACGGGCAGATGACAGGCCTTGCCATACACAAGCTGGTAGGGAGAGGTTCCTATAGGAGTCTTGAATGCTGTTCTGTATGCCCATAGAGCATCATCCAAGCTTTTTGCCCAATCCTTTCTACGGGCAATCACAGTCCATTCCAAGATTCTTTTTAGCTCTCTATTAGAGACTTCAGCCTGTCCATTTGTCTGTGGGTGATATGGAGTTGCTACTTTGTGGCTAATTCCATATCAGACCATAGCAGAGTATAGCTGTTTATTGCAGAAATGAGTGCCCCCGTCACTGATTAATACTCTGGGGACGCCAAATCTGCTGAAGATATGTTTCTGGAGGAATTTCAGCATGGTCTTAGTATCGTTAGTGGGTGTGGTAATTGCTTCTACCCATTTAGATACATAGTCTACTGCCACCAGAATGTAAGTGTTTGAGTATGATAGTGGGAAAGGACCCATGAAGTCAATACCCCATACATCAAACAAATCAATCTCTAAGATCCCTTGTTGAGGCATGGCATAACCATGGGGCAATTTGCCAGCTCTTTGGCAACTGTCACAGTTACGCACAAACTCTCGGGCATCTCTATAGAAAGTAGGCCAGTAGAAGCCACATTGGAGGACCTTAGTGGCTGTTCGCTTACCTCCGAAATGTCCTCCATATTGTGATCCATGGCAGTACCATAGGATCTTTTGTGTCTCTTCTCTGGGTACGCATCTGCAGATCATTCCGTCTGCACATCTCTTAAAGAGATATGATTCATCCCATAAGTAGTACTTTGCATCAGAAATTAGTTTTTTCGTTTGCACTCTACTGTACTCCTTGGGTATGAACCTCACAGCTTTATAATTTGCAATGTCTGCAAACCATGGTGCTTCCTGAATGGCGAAGAGTTGCTCATCAGGAAAGGTCTCAGATATCTCAGTAGGAGAGAGGGACGCCCTTGCTACTGGTTCTATCCGGGACAGGTGATCAGCTACCTGGTTCTTTGCCCCTTTTCTGTCTCTTATTTCTATATCAAACTCTTGCAGAAGCAACACCCATCTTATGAGTCTGGGTTTTGGATCCTGCTTTGTGAGTAGGTATTTAAGAGCAGCATGGTCAGTATACACAATCACCTTTGAACCTACTAAATAGGATTGAAACTTGTCAATGGCATAAACCACTGCAAGCAACTCTTTTTCTGTGGTTGTGTAATTCTTCTGTACATCATTTAAAGCATGGCTAGCATAGTAAATGACACGCAGAAGCTTGTTATGCCTCTGTCCCACTACTGCACCAATGGCATGGTCACTGGCATCACACATTAGTTCGAATGGTAATGTCCAGTCTGGTGCAGAGATGACTGGTGCTGTGACCAGCTTAGCTTTCAGGGTTTCAAACGCCTGCAGACACTCTGTGTCAAAGACAAATGGTGTATCAGCAGCTAGCAGATTACCCAGAGGTTTTGCGATTTTTGAAAAATTCTTTATAAACCTCCTGTAGAATCCTGCATGTCCCCGAAAGCTTCTGATTGCCTTTACATTGGCAGGTGGTGGTAATTTTTCAATTACCTCTACCTTAGCTTGATCTACCTCTATTCCCTTGTTTGAAATTTTATGCCCAAGGACAATTCCTTCAGTCACCATAAAGTGACATTTTTCCTAGTTTAAAACTAGGTTGGTCTCTTGGCATCTTTTCAGAACAAGTGCTAAATGGTCAAGACAGGAGCTGAATGAGTCTCTGAATACTGAAAAGTCATCCATGAAGACTTCCAAAAATTTCTCTACTATATCAGAGAAGATAGAAAGCATGCACTTCTGAAAGGTTGCAGGTGTATTGCACAGACCAAAAGGCGTCCTTCTGTAGGCAAATACTCTAGATGGACATGTGAATGCTGTTTTCTCTTGGTCTTAAGGATCTACTGCAATTTGGTTGTAACCTGAATAGCCATCCAAAAAGTAGTAGTATTCATGACCTGCTAGTCTCTCTAGCATCTGGTCTATGAATGGTAAAGGAAAATGATCCTTTCTGGTGGCTGTATTGAGCCTTCTATAGTCAATACACATACGCCACCCTGTAACTGTTCTTGTAGGAACCAGTTCATTCTTTTCATTATGAACCACTGTCATTCCTCCCTTCTTAGGGACAACATAGACAGGGCTCATCCAGGGGCTATCAGAAATAGGATAAATAATTCCAGCCTCTAGTAACTTAGTGACCTCTTTCTGCACCACCTCCTTCATGGCTGGATTTAGCCGCCTCTGTGGTTGAACCACTACCTTAGTATCATCCTCTAATAGGATCTTGTGTATGCATCTTGCTGGGCTAATGCCTTTAAGATCACTTATGGACCACCCAAGAGCTGTCTTGTGTGTCCTTAGCACTTGAATTAGTGCTTTCTCTTCCTGTGGATTTAAAGCAAAGCTTATGATCACTGGAAAAGTGTTACCTTCTCCCAGAAATGCATATTTCAGGGATGGTGGTAGTGGTTTGAGCTCGGGTTTAGGAGACTTATCCTCTTCCTGAGGAATTTTTAGAGGTTCTTTTATTTCCTCTGATTCCTCCAGATCAGGCTGAATATCTTTAAAGATGTCCTCTAGCTCTGATTCGAGACTTTCAGTCATATTGATCTCTTCCACCAAAGAGTCAATAATATCAGTGCTCATGCAGTCATTTGATGTGTCTGGATGCTGCATAGCTTTGACAGCATTTAACTTGAACTCATCCTCATTGACTCTCAGGGTCTTCCCCTTTTTGGACGTCAATGAGAGTTCATCCAGTTGCTAGGAAAGGTCTTCCTAGAATGAGAGTTGCACTCTTGTGCTCCTCTATTTCCAGCACTACAAAGTCAGTGGGAAAGGCAAATAGCCCAACCTTGACAATCATGTCCTCAATTATGCCTGATGGATATTTAATGGAGCCATCAGCAAGTTGAAGACATATCCGGGTTGGTTTGACCTCTTCAGTCAAGCCAAGCTTTCTGATAGTGGATGCAGGGATTAGATTGATACTTGCCCCAAGGTCACATAGAGCTGTCTTGGTACAAGTACCCTCTAATGTGCACGGTATCATAAAGCTTCCTGGATCTTTAAGCTTCTCTGGTAAGCTTTTCAGAATGACTACACTCCATTCTTCAGTGAAAAAAACTTTTTCAGTTTCTCTCCAATCCTTCTTATGACTTAAGATCTCTTTTATGAACTTAGCATAAGAGGGTATTTGCTCTAGTGCCTCTGCAAACGGGATCTTTATCTCAAGAGTCCTGAGATAGTCTGCAAAGCGGGCAAATTGTTTATCCTGTTCCGCTTGGCAGAGTTTCTGAGGATAAGGCATCTTGGCTTTATATTCTTCAACCTTCATTGCTGCAGGTTTATTCCCTACAGAGGTGGTTGGAGAAGCCTTCTTAGAGGGGTTACTATCAGCACTTGCAGGTGTCTGATCACTCATTGGCGTTTGAACGCCAGGATTGGGTGTTGGATGGGCGTTTAACGCCAACTTCCCACCCTTTTATGGCATTTGAACGCCAGAACTGGGCAAGGAATGGGTGTTCAACACCAACTTTTCTCCCTTTTCTGGCGTTTGAATGCCAGAAGTGGGCATCCACTGGGCATTTGACGCCAATCTTTCATCCTTTTCTGGCGTTTGAATGCCAGAATTATTTCTCTCTGGGCTCTTGCTGTCCTCAGAGGGATTTTGGGCAGTGGTTTGGTCATCCTCTGTCAGTTGTTCCTTTCTTGGCTTTTTGCTACTTTGAGCTGAATTATTCAATGTCTTCCCGCTCCTTAGTTGGACATCTTGTCATTCTTCTGTTATCTATTTAGATAGTTGCTGTCTTGTCTGATTCAATTGTGCTTCCATATTCTTGTTAGCAGTGTCTTGGAGCATCTCTTTAAATTCTAATAATTGTTTTGTCATAAGGAGTAATTGCTGATTAAGTTCAACAATCTGTTCTTGAGGATTAGGATCAGTAGTTACTGTCCTAGCCTCTTCTTTTATAAAGAACTCACTGCTTGAGTACAGATGTTGATTTCTAGCAACCGTGTCAATGAGTTCTTGAGCTTCTTCAATCGTCTTTCTCATGTGTATGGATCCACCAGCTGAGTAGTCTAGAGACATTTGAGCTCTTTCTGTAAGCCCATAGTAGAAGATGTCTAACTGTACCCACTCTGAAAATATTTCAGAGGGGCATTTTCTTAGCATCCCTTTGTACCTCTCCCAGGCATTATAAAGGGATTCATGATCCTCTTGTTTAAAGCCTTGGATGTCCAGCCTCAGCTGTGTCATCCTTTTTAGAGGGTAAAATTGAGTTAGGAATTTGTCTGATAGCTATCTCCATGTTTTTATGCTTGCTGTGGGGTGGTTATTTAACCACCTTTTAGCTTGATCTTTTACAGCAAATGAAAATAGTAATAATCTGTAGACATCCTAATCCACTTCTTTATCACGTACTGTGTCAGCAATTTGTAGGAACTGTGCCAGAAACTCAGTAGGTTCTTCCTGTCAGCAAAAAACGAGAAAACAGACGACAAAATCGGAAAGAGCTCACCAAAAAATCTTAGGGAGGGCCCCACTGTATGACACGTCAGCTGCCACATCAGATTACACGTCAGTAGGAAGGTGACACGTGGCAACGTATGAGTGGATAAGAGAAGCCTCGTCAGCGCTGAGTCAGCGAGGTGGTGCGCGGGTCGCAAAGCTGTCTGGGTCGGGTCGGGTGCGAGCGCGGGTTACTGGAGGCGCTGATTTCGCGACACGTGACGCTTGCTGGACCGGTGGATCGTTGCTGAAGATCGAACGGTGCAGGGTGGGCGCTGATGTTGGGGGCGTGGCTTCGCGACACGTGGGTCAATCCTGGGTGTTGATGCTGAGATCAGACGATCCTGGAAGCGTCTAGAAGAAGGAGAAGAAGCAAAACAGACGGTGACCTTCAGACGGCGCGTGGCGGCGCGTGCTGTGGTTTCTAGCGACGAGGCTGGTCTCGTTGAACTCGCAACAACGAGACGAGACGGTGGTAGGGGCGGTAACGAACCAAAACTTTAGGAAAGGATCGAAAAATGATGCCAAAGAACACTGCCGGAAGAGGAAAAAATCAAGGGGCTATGAATGAATTTTCATTGGGAAAAAAAAATATATGCTCTTGATACCATGTTAGAAATAAGAGAGTAATCTGAAATAGTGTATTATTCAGGTTATGGAAAAGTACAATATACAAGGGGTATATATAGCTGCTAGTAGAATCAAAATAATAAAAGTATAGAATCCTACAATTAATATATAGATACGCTATATAAGTACAAATGATACTAATTGATCTAATTTAATAGGTTAAATTGTTGTTTATTATACATGATTTTTTTATTTTCAAATTATATTTTTAAATTTAAAATAATATATTTTTTATTAATTTCAATATATTTTATATTTCTATATTTATGGTCTTTATTTAAGTCATTTTATCTTCCAACAGAGAACAAATTTTAAAAGTTCTATAAATTCTTTTTCATATTTTTTTTGTAGTAAATGACTAAAATAATATTTAAAAGTTCATATTGCTGATAAAATTAACTTTAAAAAATACTAACAATAAATAAATTCTCAAATAATTTAAAAATAAAATAAAAATAACACAAAATATAATATTTTTTATAAGTAATAAACAAATTTTGTATTTAATAAACGACTTATCTATTTGATTTCAATTATTGTGAAAACATTTGAATAACTATGTAGAAGGTACATAGAAAAAAAAATTCGATCTATAGGATTTTTTTTTAATTCTTTTAAAAAATTTTGTCATTTGCAAAAAAATATTAAAAAATATTCACTTGATGTAAAATCATTAAATTTTAAGAATAAATATGTATTATTTTCTAATAATACTACAAAAAATCTCATCAAGATCTTATTTTTAAATTTTTTTAAAAATATATATTTAATATCTGATTATGTTTATGACATTTTCATATATTTCAAAAATTTATTTGTTATTTGTATTTTTTAAGATTATTTTTGTTTTCAATATAAATCTTCGAGTATATTTTAGTAGTTTACTGTTTACCCCTTTTTCTTATAATGTTCTATATCATGTATTATACCAGTCATACATACTCATCACTTGAAACATCGATTTTTGAGAAAGGGTTGAGAGTTAAGCTTTCTATCCTAGTCATTAATCATAACAGTGATTAACAAGAATTTATCTTATTTCGTCATCTCTAATGTTGGAAGAAGGTGTAAGTTATCTTCCATGAGAGAAAGTCAAACAAGACTAGTTAATCTCAATCCAAAAATCCTAATCAACTCACTAATTGAATTAGCAAGAGATTAGAATCAATGTAAATAATATTTACTAACAACTCTAGATCACCAATCTAAATTGGGTATTAATGACTCAAGATTGCCTAATTTCTCTTTCCAAGCCAAGAATGCTCAAAAAGTTACTCTAACATGCAACCAAACATTTTGTCAAACACTTGGAAGACATAAAAGGAAAACATAATAAATTGCAAGGAAAGATAAAATCTACAACTACTCAATTCAAGAAAAGTAAAATTAATAACTCAAATCAATAATAAAGGAACATCAAACATCAAATTGTATTGAAGAAAACCAAATCCAACAAGAGTTCGTCAACAAAATGAGAAATTAACAAAAAGACATAGGAAAATCAAGACAACAGAACAAGAAATTATAAAGGAAACAAGATGAGGACAAGAAATTAAACCTAGATCTAAGAGAATTTAACCTAATCCTAACCTAATTCTAAAGAGAAGAGGGAGCTTCTCTCTCGAAAACTAACTAAAGGTTCATCATAACTATTCTAAGTGCTCCCCCCTTGTCCAATCCTCAATCCTGCATGAAATAGTCTCTAGAATTAGTTGGATTTGGGCTTGGAAAGCTCAGAAATCGCCCCCAGCATTTTCACTTTAATGAGGTCACGTGCGAGCTACGACGCGTATGCATGGGTCACGCGTACGCGTCGCCATGCGACTTCATATCCATGCGTGTGCGTCTGTCACGCGTGCGCGTCGATGAATGCACTCCTAATCCTTGATTTTTCATGAATCCTCCACTTTGCATGCTTTTCTTTTCACTCCTTTGATCCATTCCTAGCCTTTTCAACCTGAATTCACTAACAAACACATCAAGGCATCTAGTGGAATCAAAGGTGAATTAAAACTAGCAAATTAAAGGCCTAAAAAGCATGTTTTTGCACTTAAGCACAAATTAAAGGAGAATTACAAAACCATGCTATTTGATTGAATAAATGTGAGAAAGTTGATAAAATCTCCTAAATTAAGCACAAGATAAACCACAAATTGGGGTTTATCAAGTACTTTCTGAATTCTTTGGCATCGTCTTGTTCGGACACATTCTGTACTTCCTTTGTGATGTAATTCTTCACGTCTTTCTCTATAAAACTTAGTTCCTGATGACTGCTGGCTACTGCTATGAATGATTGGTAAGTTTTGCTCAGTCTGATTCCGACTTTTTCGTTGGTTTTGATGGTGCGACGCACGAACATGCTTAGCTCCCTGTGTTGTTTGAGCATCTCTGCATGGTCTGGACAGCAGGGGTGTGAATGATTCAGAATAATTTTGGAAATTGTCCAAAGACCGGCGTCCTTCATTATGTGTACGTAAATCCTAGCTGAACAGTTTAACCTAGCTGAGGGGTTTGTCTTCAGAGTTGGAGATATCTTGGATTTTCACCTCCCCTCTCTACTGCATGTGATTAGTTGATTCTTAACTTCATCTCCCTTCCGAGTCGTGTTCCTTATTTTGGTAGAAAAACCGGCAAGTTTGGAATAATTTTTGTAGAACTTTTCAACTTCTTCTAGTGTCTTGAAAATCATCCCAACCTTTGGAACAAATTGTTTATCCACAACACACTTGGACTGCATAATGAACTGAACATGTTATTAAGGTGAAACAATTGTATAGTACTGAATGAACGGAACATTATCTATTATATAAATTCAAATTCGAAAGACTGTCTGCATAATGAACCGAACATGTTTCATATAGTACTAAATGAACAGAATATTATCCATGATATAAATTCAAATCTGAAAAGCTCACTGCACAATGAACCGAATACCTTATTAAGGTGAAACAATTGTACAGTACTAAATGAATGAAACATTATCCATTATATAAATTCAAATTTGAATAGCTGTCTGCACAATGAACCGAACACCATATTAAGGTGAATCAATTGTATAGTATTAAATGAACGGAACATTATCCATTATATAAAATCAAATTCAAAACACCTGTGTCTACAATTTAGAGATTATCAATTCAATTCAATTCAATTTAACAATTACATTCCAAACCTCGTCCGCTTGATAGGATTCAGAAGAATAATCCAAATCGCTCTCATTCAACTGATTTGAAGTTGAATCATTCATTGTTTCAATTCAAAGATAAATGCTATGTCTAGATCGAAGAAAAAAATGAAGAAGAATGGGAAGAAGAAAACGAAGAAGATGGATGCGTGCAGGGAAGAACGACAAAGCTTATTACGTTGAATGGAATGCAAATCGAAGAAGAAGAACGAAGAACGACAAAGCTTATTACGTTGAATGGAATGCAAATCGAAGAAGAAGAAGAAGAAGAGCAGAGAAAAAGGTTTAGGTTGCAGTAGAGAAGGTTTACGTTAATATGCTAGGTGCATGTATTACAAATGAGTTGGAGAGTGGAGAAGATGCGTCTAACAAAAACTGCTCAGATAACTTGGATGTATTTTTTGTATGGATGTGAAGCATTATTGATACTATAAACCGTTAAAAACTTTAATTTTTCATGTGTTTCATAAAACTATTTGATATCAAATATCTTAAGAAATAGTGTGTTACCAAAACTCTTACTTGTAAACCAAAGATGTATCTGGTGGCTTATCTCATCAGAGCTGTTGTGCACTGTGTTCGCGGTCGAGTTGCTCTCTAAAGGTTAGTTGTTAATATTAAATGCCAAATACCGATCAAAGCTAAGCTTAAGCTAAGACACTTTGTTCAAGACTTGCAATTTGGAAAAAGAAGCCTCTGTCCATTAATTAATACCAGTACGTCTCATCCAGGCAATCGGGTAAGGCTGCCACTACATTTTTTTGCATTTGCATAATTTAAGTAGAAGAAGATTTGTAGCTAACTTTCCATATATAGCTTTCTTGTTGTAAACTCTGTGTCGGTCACCGATGGCTGAAGTCTGAACCCTTTGTGAACTGCCCAATAACAGTTATTAAGGACTCTACTTCTTACAACTATTGTAATATCTCTCTGTTGCGCAAATAATTAAACGATGTCATGACTTATCATTTTCAAACCCGAAGGCAGAGCAGCTACATTTTAGAATTTTATGACAAAAATACAAATACATAAGGTAGCGTTTGGTGGAGAGACAGAGACTGAAAGACTGAGACTGAGAGACAGAGACTAAGAGACAGAGACAGAAATAAATCTCAGTATTCAGTTTGGTGCAAAATGAGAGATAGAAACTAAAACAAGAATGAAACTCTAATTTAATTTGTCCAAAAGGTAAAATTGGAATTAATTAATTGAAATAAGTATATTTTAGGTATAAAATGTTATTAAAGTTTCAGTCTCTGTTTCTAAAAATTTCAGTCTCCTGTGTCCTCATTTTTTGGAGGTACTGAAATACTGAAATTTTAGGGACAGAGACAGAAATTTTAGTACCAGTCTCTGAACCAACAAACATGATACTGAGTTTCAGTCTCTCAGTCTCTGTTTCAGTACATCAAAACAAACGCTACCTAAAAGTTCCACCACAATAAGCAATCAAGCGGGAAAATGAATGAGGCCCTTCTGTTTTTGTCTTTGCATAAGATTAGGTACTTAGGGATGAAGCCCATTAGACCAGGATTGGGGCTCCTTAAAAATGAGGCCATTAAGAAACACACATAAAAGTATATTAGCACAGGGCCTCCAACAGTTTAATAGTTAGGCCTTAAAAAGCCCAATTGAGTCCAGTTCTTTCCAACAACCAAAAATAGTGAGCGACAGGTAGAATATAATAAATTAATAATAGAGACTAGAGAGCCCTCAGGACCAAAAAAAAAAAAAAAAATAATAGAGCGCTCTGGAGAGATTTTATAAATATAAATATAAAGTACAAATATAATACAGATCAAGAGCGGATTACGAAAATTCAAATTTCAAACTCAACAGTCACCGCCCCTCGCTCTCTCTTTCTCTCTCTCCTTCCCCCCGACCCCATTTCACATACATCTCACGCAGACAGAGAGGGGAGTTTCTGAAGCGGATCTATCTATCTCTATCTACTAAACTGAACAAAACAGAGTGAAGAAGAGAGGGT
Organism: Arachis hypogaea; assembly: GCF_003086295.3. Classification (NCBI taxonomy): domain Eukaryota; kingdom Viridiplantae; phylum Streptophyta; class Magnoliopsida; order Fabales; family Fabaceae; genus Arachis; species Arachis hypogaea. Next base: position 99,458,206 of record NC_092051.1, read on the forward strand.
CTTTCTCTATCTATCTCTATCTCCCTCTCCCACAACCGACAATGTCTCTTCGCCACGAGAAAGAGAAGGGAGTGAATGTGCAGGTCCTCCTCCGCTGCCGCCCCTTCAGCGACGACGAGTTGCGCTCCAACGCCCCCCAGGTTGTCACCTGCAATGACTATAACAGAGAAGTCGCCGTCTCTCAGAACATCGCCGGCAAGCACATTGACAGGGTTTTCACTTTTGACAAGGTATTCTTCAATGGACTTTGCTACTGATTTGCAAATAATTTTTTTTCTTGCTTATAAGCCTTGGATTTGTTCAAATTGAAATTAGTATTGTTTGTATTGACAGAAATGAATAATAATTTTGTTACAAGTTTTGAGCAGTGAATACTGGAGCGACTGTTTTTAGGGTATCTGATGTGTGATCATGTTCTATGTTCTATTTTGCAGGTTTTTGGTCCTAATGCACGACAACAAGATCTTTACGATCAAGCTATTATTCCTATTGTAAATGAAGTTCTAGAAGGATTTAATTGTACTATATTTGCATATGGTCAAACTGGTACTGGAAAAACATACACTATGGAAGGTGAATGCAAAAGGTCAAAGGTATGAAGTAGCATTTTGTGCTAGTTAGTATTCTACCTATCACAACGAATGTTATTTTGATTTATTTGACTGCTGTATTGTAGAGTGGTCCCAATGGAGAGTTGCCTGCAGAGGCTGGAGTCATTCCTAGAGCTGTTAAACAGATTTTTGACACTCTTGAGAGCCAAAATGCTGAGTACAGTGTCAAAGTCACTTTTTTGGAATTGTACAATGAAGAGATCACCGATTTGCTCGCCCCCGAAGAACTTTCGAAAGTTTCTTTGGAAGATAAGCAAAAGAAGCAGCTGCCACTTATGGAGGATGGCAAAGGTGGAGTTCTTGTAAGGGGATTAGAGGAAGAAATTGTGACGAGTGCTAGCGAGATTTTTACCCTTCTGGAGAGAGGGTCTGCCAAAAGACGCACTGCAGAAACTCTGTTGAACAAGCAGTCAAGGTAGTTGTTGTTATTATTGCTTGAATTGTTAGAACTTAGAATGTCATATTTTGATTTTATATTAAGATTTAGTTATCTTTTTCAGTCGGTCACATTCATTGTTTTCAATAACAATCCACATCAAAGAGGCAACCCCAGAAGGTGAAGAACTAATCAAATGTGGCAAACTGAATTTAGTGGATCTGGCTGGCTCGGAAAATATATCTCGTTCTGGTGCTAGGGAGGTAATACATTGGGCGGATACCTCCTAGTTTTATCCTTCACCCTAGGCTTTACACAATAATCTTAATTTGTTTGATTTTGTAACATATCTTAGGGTCGTGCAAGAGAGGCCGGAGAAATAAACAAGAGCTTGCTTACTTTAGGGCGGGTGATCAATGCACTTGTGGAGCACCTTGGTCACGTTCCTTACAGGTTTTTATGTTTATCTTTGTTTTTTTGTTTCCCTCCTTTTAATAAACAAATTGGTCGACGCTCTTTGAGTCTTTGTATATTCCTCATTTATATGCTTACACGGAAAAGATGGTATATAGGGATAGCAAGTTGACACGTTTACTGCGTGATTCCCTTGGGGGAAGAACCAAAACATGCATCATAGCGACAGTATCCCCTGCAGTTCATTGCTTGGAAGAAACTTTGAGCACGCTCGATTATGCACATAGGGCAAAGCACATTAAAAATAAGCCTGAGGTATGTTCATGATTAAAGTTATTTAAGTGTCGAGAATGTTTCTTACACCATGCATCTTTAGCAGTATAATTTGGCTCATAAATATATTGCTTTTACAAAGATTACATGACTGTTATTCTGTATATTACATCTGTATCATACATAAAAACATATAAACAGATATAGTGTTTTGGGTACACCATTTGATCAATTATTTGTAATGGCAACGTCTTATGAGAGTTCACTTTTTGGTTCACATGAACCAAGTGAACTGGGGCAGATTAAGTGCTTTTAATCCCATTTTGTTTTTTAAAGGAATTTTTACTAACTAGTCCTTACTAGTTTTGGCTATTTTCTTATTGGAATCTGTACTGCAAGGTAATGGAGATGTTTATCATGTGTTTTGTTGTGATTCATTGCCTTGATTTAGAATTTTTTTCTCCCCTTTTTTCTTTAATTAGGTTAATCAGAAGATGATGAAGTCAACTCTTATTAAGGATCTTTATGGGGAAATTGAACGCCTGAAGGCAGGTGAGTTGCTCTAAATTTCATTGTTGTTCATGGAAAGAATAACTTGGCTCTTCATATTACTGCTAAAATTGCATTGTTGCTGATGAAGTTTGTGATTTTGATCAGAGGTTTATGCTACACGTGAGAAAAATGGAGTGTATATACCAAAGGAGAGATTTTATCAAGAAGAAAGTGAAAGAAAGGTAGTTTTTTCTGCCATCATTAGTACCGATATAGCAATATTAGTTCATAAGAAAATATTTTTCCATGTGATTTCACCTGCTGAGATTGAAATGGAATTACTTTTCTTTTTCCCTCTCGTTCTTGTGCTTGGTATAATAAATTGGTTTCATATATTGTTCTCATGGTGTTACATTGATCCAAGATTTTTCACTGTTTAGGCCATGGCAGATCAGATTGAGCAGATGGGGCAGACTATAGAAAATCATCAGAAGGTTGGTTTTCTTAAAAAACCAATAGCTATATCTGCAGATGATATTGTGCGCCTGTGTATTCCTATTTTGCTTGATATTTTTTTCATGTTTGGACCAGCAATATGATGATTTGAATAGTAGATACATTGAGCAAGTTCGACATTGCTCTGATTTGAGCAACAAACTTGATACCACACAGGTTAGCTATCTATAGGTTTTGGTCCTTTATTGTTATGTTAATATACATCTACTTATCAGGAAAAGAATAAAAAACTACAGAAAAACTTGAACAAGACCAGTGAGTTGCTCACTAACACAGAGGATGAATTGAGGAGATGTAAGTATACCGTGAAAGAGAAAGACTTCATCATTTCTGAGCAGAGAAAAGCAGGTAGATTCATTATTGTGTTTTTGTCTTTATCTCTTATTACACAGTATTAAGTTGAGATGGTGGTTAAAACAATTGTGTGTGACAGAAAATGCTCTAGCTCATCAAGCTTGTGTATTACGGGCTGATTTGGAGAAAGTTCTTCAGGATAATGCTTCACTGTTTTTGAAAATTGGTAGGCATTTATCCTTTTCTGTGCAATTATTGACAAAGAATCCAAGTTGTACCGTTAATGACTTGTATACATCTGTTATCGTAGGTAGAGAAGACAAGCTGAACCTGGATAACAGGGCTGTGGTGAACAATTTTCAAGCAGAGCTTGCCCAGCAGGTTGGTTATCTTTGCAATATTGTTGCGACATCATTGTCAGAACAGAGTGAACATCTGACATGTGTGGAGACGCTCTGCCATTCTTTTCTAGGTGTTCATGATAAGGTGGGTACCTCAATTATCTAATGCTGCTGCTTTTTTTTGGTCATATTCTTCTATGTTTTTATTTAATATGTTGAATCCTCTTAATTCACTGTTCGTTGTTATTTTGGCTTGTTTATTTCATCGCTATGCATTTGCTTGGATGTTATGATATAATTCATTAATTCTCCTCATCTTGTTGCGTATAGGTGGTTTTGGATTTAAAAAACAAAGTGACAGGTTTAAGAAACCTGTACTTATCACACATTGAGGCAGTGCAAAATGTGGTCCGTTTGCATAAGGCGAGCTCAGATGGTGTTTTAGAGGAATTATCTTCTCTGATATCCTCCAATGGTCGTTCTATTCAAGAAGTATGTTTGAACCATCTCAATTTGTATTCCTTGTTATTATATATTTATTTATTTATTTATTTATTTACATCTCTGTTCAGCATTAACAAAGTATTTTTTCCCCTTGGTCAATCAGTTTCTTGAATCTGAGGCCACTCAAGCTGGAGCAATATTTGATGAACTTCAGAGCTCTCTTTCAACTCAGCAGGGTGAACTGGCAGTTTTTGCTAGGGAAATGCGCCATGTATGATCTTTAACTTCTCTCTTCGGCTATAAGACTATAACATAACTATGCACAAATCAATCTTACCTGTTTCATTTTTATTTCTTTATTCTATGCAGTTTCTTTTGCTGTATTTTGTTTATCTTTAGCTGAGTGGTGTTTTTTTCTTTCTTTCTTTTTTTTTTTTGGGGGGGGGGGGGTTCTGTTTATTCAAAATGCAGAGATTCAATCTTAGCGTTGAACAAATAAAGGATATATCTGATCGCTCTCAAGAATTTGTTGATAAGCTTTTTGAAGAATCAAAAAAGCTTGAAGACTTTGCATCAGAGGCTGAGCAAACACAACTGAATTGTATTGCTGACTTTAGGAAGTCTTTCGAGGTTGTGATGTAAAATATTAATATTTATTAATGCACTCTTTCTATGGTGGCTTATGGTGGTTGACCTATTCTTTACAGGAGCAATCAAGATCTGATTCAGAGAAGCTTATTGCGGATATGACCAGCTTAGTTTCTGATCATATTCGTCGTCAAATGGATCTGGTCCGATTTGAGTATTACTTCGTCAATGTTTCTTAGTAAATGTTTCTTATTTGGGGTTGGCAGTTTAGTTTCTTATGGACGATGGTGAATTATTCAGGTGGATGAAAAGCTTGTTGATCTTAGACAGAGCAGCATTAAGAGCAAGACTTTCTTGGACGAACATGTGTCATCAGTAGGAGAAATTGTGTCCCATGCAAAAAGGAAATGGCAATCTTTTTGTGTGCAAGCAGAGAAAGAGACCAAGGATACTGCTGATTATTCTGCAGCAAAGCATTGCCGTATGGAGTTACTCATGCAGCAAAGGTCAGTGGCTTGCCCATGGTTTCTTGATCAAGCCCTCCTTTAGCAAAATTCGTAGTGTCTTATTTTTATATCTGTAGTGTAAGTACCGCTGGATCAGCTTTAGAGCATATGAAGAGGACTCATGAGGCTGTAAATGAGAAAGAGTCCAAGCATATTTCTGCAGCAGTGTCACTAATCAGGTATCTAGTGAATTGATTGTAAGAAACTGAGAATAACTGTCAGTAATGCCCATGCTTATTGAAAATGTGCTTCATTGAGTCCTTATCCGCTCTTAAACTAATACTTTTGTGATCAACTGATTAGTTTGTTCCATGTGATGCAATATCAATCACTTGTGTACAGTAATTCTTCTAATAGCAATGAGCAACATGACATGGAGATCAATTCTGCTCGTGTTGCAGCAGAGGAAGATGTGGCAAAGAACAGCAAGGATCTCTTTGAGCAGTTTGATGGTAAGCGTATGGTTTCATTGCATAGCAAAATTGGTTGCAAAAAAGCAGCTTCAGGTGTCTGCAAATTTATCTTAGCTAAAACAACTTAATGAAGGGGTCTACCTGTTGTGCAGAACAAACTAGTCAAATTTTTTTTTCCTCTTAAAAATGAGTCTCATTTTGCATTCATTTGATCCTCTATTTTATTTTATTTTTGCAGTCATGTCTGCGCAAGAGCGGGAATCCATTTCTGGAATGCTGGATGTAGTAAAGACTCATTCAAATACACTTGAGACCTTCAGAGAAGACCATGCTGGCCAAGCCTCTTCGATTGAAGAGAAGGCTCGCGAAACTTTTCAACAGCACTATAGGGTACTTTAACTCTATTTATTAACTACAAGTTTTATCAATGAAGCATCACTAAACGTTTTCTGCCTTTCATGCATTGCATGGCTTGTTGCTTTGTCTTCTCTTTGCAGGACTATGAGCCTAGTGGAAATACACCAGTAAGATGTGAAACAGACGTTCCGAGTAAAGGAACAATCGAGTCTCTTCGATCATTGCCAGTGGAATCGCTTCTTGAGGAGTTCCGGGAAAACAATTCAAGTGAATCCTCAGTAAAGGAGTTGAATCCATCGCTTATTCCACGTTCTCCTCTTAGCGCACTGAACTGATGGTTCAACTAAATTGCATGCTTTGGTCCTTAATGAAATTAAATTTGTTTGTATCTGTAACATTGCATTGGTTTTTTTTTGGTTACCATTAGTAGTTCCATGCTTGAGAAGCATCAGGTGATGAGATACAATGTGAAATCTAGGCCAAATTACTTATGTAAAATCCCATCTTGGGATGGAATATAGAGGTCAAATAATGTTTGTAACGTTAGGGTAATGATGTCGTATGTAGTTAATTCTTATTCTTGACCTGTCAATTATTTGGCAGATACCTGTTTACTTAATGTCTCTTGTAATGATGAACACATTTATATCAAGTGAAAATGGGAACCAGGGTTATGTTGGAACTATTTAAATGGGAACCAGTTTCTTTAGATGATGGACACATTTATACATTTTTAACCGTATGTTGATAATGTTGATAATATGGCGTCAGCACGGTTGGTGGGGGGAGGGGGTTGCAACAACGCAGGTGAGGCTGCGGCAATGAGAGAAAAATCGGAGATTAGAAGGTTACGATGAAATTAGAAATATGTAATGTAAATAGATTTAATTACTAATCTTAATTTTTAAAATTTTAAAATTTAAAATTAAATAATTAATTAATAATCTAATTTTTAATTATAATTTTACTTTTTTTTTAATTTATTATTTACATTGTTTACCATTATCATTATTTTTCTATATTTTTTCATACTTAAGAGTTACTTGTAATTTATTTGGTGAGTACATGTGTTGATTATAATTTAATTTCTAAAATTTATGGTCAGCTCTTTGACCCACCACTTGAGATCTAAAATTATAATAATACTTAGTAGATATTATTATAATTCTTCTTAAAACTCTTGGCGCTCTTTATTTATCCTTTTTTGGTGTTTTTTCTTAGGAAAAGAAAAAATACTAGTAACTAGATAGACATAACTAATAATTAAGACTACTAATATAATAACACCTCTTAAATGTAAATCTGATTGTGTGCTGTTTTATGGGTAAAACTGTAGAAGACTGTTAGGAAGGTCTAAACATACACTAAAAAATCTCAACATTCAAGTTAAGAAGTGATATCATATGAGGAGTTTTCTAGGGTTTACAACGAAGATATTTTATATCTATAAAACAAATATACTTTTGTGATTATTTTTTTATGTCTCTAATTTATCTCCAATTAGTATTAAATCTATGCGGTGTACAATTTTTATTCTAGTTTAACATGGTAAATTGAATATGATATAAAATATAAATTTAACATAGTAAATTAATATGATAAATTATCAATACGTAATAAATATAGTTAATATGTTATTTTATATTTATTTAATATAAAATATAAATTGAATAGTTTAAAATTTATAATATTTTTTAATTATAATAAAAAAATAAAAAAAACATATATGTAATTGTATTATTAGTATATTAATTGTGTCATATATTTTCTATTTATATTTAAAATAAAAATAAAAATAAAAATTAAGTAATATTTTTTTCCAAACATATATAATTAAATAACTTATGCTCTTTTATTTTATTTTTATATCTAATTCTACTCATATATATATATATATCACATCATAATAATTAAACTTAATAATTAAACTTAAAAAGTTTAGAAATGCGATGAGGGAGGTATATTGAGCCGCTAATAATAATAACGGTCTTATATATCTTTTTATGGTAGGATCATCTCTTATTTCTAGATTTATGAAGCTATTTAAATAAAGATTGCATGTATTTTTTTTAAGATATATCTTTCGTAATAATGTTTTGTTACACAACAATTTAAAATAGTAATAATAAGATTCTGTTATTCTTTTACTCTTTTGTCTATTTCTTTAAAATAAGTCTGAGAGTGTTTGGTTAGAGATTAAAGGAGGATGAAAATTTAAGAGAGTAATTTTGTTTTGTAAATTTGAAAAACAAGTCACCCTAAAAATTAAAACGAAAGAAAAATGTCAGCCACTTACAAAACAAGAAATTTTGGGTTTGTTTTTCAAAATAAATAAAATAAATTCATTATTTATTTATTTATTTATTTATTTTTTACCAAAGATAAGAGACTCGAACCCGCAATCTCTTAATTGAGTATAGGGAGACTGTGCCATTTGAGCTATTACTCATTGACAAATTCATTATTTATTTATATATACTTTTTAAAATATTTTTATTTTTCCTCTTGTTCTTGTTTGAAGAGAAATTTAAAAACTATATTTAAACGTATCTCGATATGTATTAAGTTTTTTTTTTTGTAGCAGTAGACTTAGATCAATTTAAAAGATACAATTTTTTTGGTGACATTTAAAAGATAAAATTAATTAATATAATTTATTATGACGATATCAGTTCATTTATGTTTAAATTAAATCAGTTTTAAATTTGGATATCATATCATTTAAATTACAATGTTTTTAACATAAAAATTTAAAATTAATATAAATTTTTAAAATGATAATTTAAAATTTTTAAATTAGAATTTTTTAAAGTTTAAAAATTAGATAAGACATAATTAAAAAATTACAAATCTTTTAAAATTTAAAATTTAGATGAGATATAAATCAGTTCAATCAAAATCATAAGAATTTGATTAAAAAATAAATACAATATAAGTAGTGATCTTCTGAATAAAATTGAATTCATTTAAAAAAATAAATATTAAATGACAATATCTAAATTTTAATAAATTATATCGATTTTATCTTTTAAATTAATATAAATTTTACTGAAAATATATATATTCTATAAAAGAGATACATATCTGGTATCTCGTTGTTATGACAAATAAATCAAATACTATTACACATATATTTAGTTGCGAACGTCAAAAATAATAAAAAACATAAATATTTTTAAAAATACATATATAAGTAAATAATCAATTTATTTATTTATTTAAAAATATATCGAGTTTGAGGTAGGGTACAAAAAAAACAATGTATCTCTCTAAGATCACGTAGGTAAATGAATCTTTGAAAAAATATAATCGTATTCATAAATTCTTCTCCTTCTTATGTATTTTTAAAATTTTGAATGATGTATTCTTAATAGATAAAATTAGATTCAGTCAAGAAGTTCTTGTGGATTTGACTTTTTTAAAATAAAAGATAAATCCAAAAAAGATACATACTATATTGTAATCTTATCTATAGAATAATAATCTATAACAGAAAAAAGAGAAACTACCGCTTTAGATAAAATCTAAATTAAAAACTACTTTAGCCTTTAACCACTCTTTCTTGTATCTCATCTTATAAATATGGCAATGGAATCCCTTCTTCTTCTCATAGTTTTTGATTTTTCTTCCGTTTTCCATCCAAGGCTACTCCACACAAATTACCAAACCCTCTTTAACTTTTCATAAGATACATTCTATTTGCTTGAATTGAATGAGTCAATTAAGGTGCATCCACTCTTTAATAGCGGTGTTATTTTTTACTGTAATACTCATAATTAGCAATAATGGTGTTGATGCTTTTCACAAAGTACACCCACATCTTCAATCTGTTTCAAGGATTTCTGTGAGCGGCAAACACAGAACTGGATACCATTTTCAACCTCCTAGGAATTGGATTAACGGTTTGTGTAACCGTTTTATTCCCTTCATATTCATATTCTTTTGTTCATATATGCTTCATTTGGATGGTAATTCATCAATGATAAAAAGCGAAGAACAACGTATATAATTTAAAATATTGTTAGCGTTGTAACGACCTCGTAGCATTGTATAATAAAGGTTGGGAATAAAAGATGGAAAATATTAAAATAAACGTCCTGCTAATTACGTTAGGGTTTATCCAATAACTTTGATCAAAGGGGGAGGGGGGGGGGGGGGGGAATAAAATTGGGCTTTGAACTTTGATAGGATAAAATGTCAAACATGTAAATTTTAATTACGTTAGGGTTTATCCAATAACTTTGATCAAAGGGGGGAGGGGGGGGGGGGAAATAAAATTGGGCTTTGAACTTTGATAGGATAAAATGTCAAACATGTAAATTTGGGAGAATGAATTTTTTTAATTTTTTTAATTATTTGGTAAAGTATGATTTTTTATCTAACATTTTTTAAGTAAAATAAAAAAAATATCTAAAAAAATATTAAATAATAAAAAACATACTTAAATAAATAATTAAAAGAAAAAATTGAAAAAATCAATTCCCATAAATTTTGTCTTATTATAAATGTTCCTCTCAAATTTATTTGGAAAGACGTTAATAATCTGAAAATTTCCCAAATTTGTCCTTTCATATGTTCTTGTCAATTAATGTGTTTGCTAGCGTGTGGAATATGTTTTTCTCCCATATAATAATGGCCTTTGATACAGTTAGTTGCTAGTAAAGTTGCTTGGCTATTAGTTTATTTTTTATTTTTTTTATTTTTTAATAATATGAATGCTTATTAGCTATAGAATTTAATTTTACATGTGCATCAAAAGTAAAATCTTAGTTATATATAGAAGACAATAGTACAATATACATAAGCCCAAGCTTATGAAGCTGAAAGTTTATATATGCACTCGGAACTCTTGTTTTGTGCATTTGTCTCTAAAATTATCTTGAAGGGGTATATTAGGTAACTAATAACTTTGTTGAACAACATGAATAATAAACTCTAAATTTAGTTATTATTAGATATTAATTACTCATGTCACTAATTAAATTTAGGATTAATTTACTTTTTTAATTTTATTATTCACATTGTTAGCAATATTATTTTCTATCTATATTTTTTCTATCTTGAATCTTGAATCTCCATTCATCGTTGGTTATTGATACTGGCTAATTAAATTTCTTTGCTTTTCTTAATCCTTTTATATGGTCCCGCAATTGGTTAATGGACGCTACAATCAAATTATGCAGATCCAAATGGTTAGTATTTATTTTTCCTCTTTAATTTCTTTCTTATTTTTTTTAATGATTATTTTTCTGACAACCTTAACCAATATATAGCAATAAATTTATTTTTATTTTTTATTCCTTAAAAAATATTTTCAACATAAAACTGTTAATAGTGTAATATGATATTCAATTAATTATATAAATTATAATACATGTTGAAATAAAAAATCTATGTGAAAATATGTTAATTATACTCTTATTTATAATACATGTTAATAATTTTGAAGAATGCATGTTGGAAATATAAAATTTACAATAAAAATAAGTTAAATTAGATATATTTATACATAAATATATAACAATTAATTTGGTGACTTGTGAATGTCATTTTGAATAGTTTAATGAACACAAATGAATTAATACAGGACCTATGCACTACAATGGATACTACCATCTGTTTTATCAATACAACCCTAAAGGTTCAGTGTGGGGTAATATTGTATGGGCTCACTCAGTCTCAAAAGATCTCATCAATTGGAAAGCACTTGAGCCGGCCATTTATCCATCGAAACCCTTCGACAAGTTCGAGTGTTGGTCAGGCTCAGCCACCATCATCCCCGGAAAAGGGCCGGTGATCCTCTACACCGGAATAGTCGACGCGAACAAGACTCAAGTTCAATGCTATGCCGTCCCAGAAGACTTATCCGACCCCTTCCTCACAAAATGGATCAAACCGGACGAGTATAATCCCATCGTGGTCGCCGGCCCCGGCGTTAATAGCACCGACTTCCGGGACCCAACAACTGCATGGTTCAAAGACGGACACTGGAAGATTTTGGTTGGTAGTAGAAGAAAGCATAGAGGAATTGCATACTTGTATAGGAGTAGGGACTTCAAGAAATGGATTCGAGCCAAACACCCTATTCATACTGCTGCTGGAACGGGTATGTGGGAGTGTCCAGATTTCTACCCGGTTTCTATGGAGGGGACAATGGGATTGGATACGTCTGTGGTTGGTAATCATGTTAAGCATGTGTTGAAGAATAGTCTTGATGAGACTAGGTTTGAGTATTATACTTTAGGTACCTATTTCACCAATATAGATAGGTATATACCGGACAACACCTCTGTTGATGGTTGGGCTGGTCTTAGGTATGATTATGGTAATTTCTATGCATCCAAGTCCTTCTTTGACCCCACTATGAATAGAAGGATCTTGTGGGGTTGGGCTAATGAGTCTGATACTAAGGAAGATGATATTCACAAAGGATGGGCAGGAATTCAGGTACGTTTTAATATGATTAAATAAATTAAAGTATTTAGAATAGATAAAAATATATATATTAAAATTCGTACTCAAAATTATTTCAAGGATATAGAATTTAAAATTTAAAAATTTAGAGTGTATTGATATTGATAAACTTTAATCTAAATTTTTGTATGTCCATTCTAAATTATTTTAGTATACTTTTGTCTATTTATTTTTTTAATAATTTATACAAGTCTTTCATAATTCAATTAGAATAGTACTATATGAGCATATACCATTGTTTCAGTCACCATCACTCACTACAAATGTTAGGTTAAATGTGAATTTGGTTTAGTTATTATAACAAAGAAGAGAAATGTGTGAATATATTTTGTCGGTGGTGGTTATCTTATAGTGTACATAAAGCATTTCTGGTTACTATTGTTAGTATAGTATTAATAAAATTTTATATAAATTTTGATGAATGCATACATCTGTTGTTAAAATTTCAGGCAATTCCAAGAACTTTGTGGCTTGATCCTAGCGGTAGACAATTGGTACAATGGCCTATTGAGGAATTAAATAGCCTTAGGGACAAAGAAGTAGAGATTAGCAATCTAAAGCTTGCAAAGGGAGATTATGTTGAAGTTAAAGGAATTACTGCTGCTCAGGTCAACTTCTAAATTATTTAAACATCAACTTATTAATTGATTTCTATGTTGCATGCATTTTAAAGTGCTAACAATTATATTATATGGCATGACACACCAGGCAGATGTAGAAGTTACCTTCTCATTTTCAAGCTTGAACGAGGCTGAAGCATTTGATCCAAGTTGGGTCAACGCAGAGGATTTGTGTGGCAAAAAGGGTTCAAATATTCAAGGTGGAGTTGGCCCTTTTGGTATTCTAACATTGGCTTCAAATAATTTGGAGGAATATACTCCTGTCTTCTTTAGAATTTTTAAAGCTTCGAACAAGCATGTAGTGCTCTTATGCTCCGATGCAAGAAGGTTTGTGTTTGACGAATAATTCAAATGGATTTTAGAATGTTACCTTATTTTCGTGTCTTCTAATTGATTAACTTACTTCAATTTCTTGTTTTTCAATAGTTCTTCTTTGAAGAGTGAGTTGTACAAGCCATCATTTGCTGGATTTGTAGATGTGGATTTGTCTACTACTAAGAAGCTTTCTCTTAGGAGTTTGGTATGTACAAATGCAAACCCTCCATATTCTTATTATTGGTGTTAACATTTATGTGATATGAGAATTACTATATTAATATTGGCTAACATTCTATGCTATTTTCAATTAAATGACAGATCGATCATTCTGTAGTGGAGAGTTTTGGAGCAGGCGGAAAAACAAATATTTTATCTAGGGTTTATCCTGAGTTAGCTGTGGCAGATCAAGCTCACTTATTTGTGTTTAACAATGGAACTGTACCAATCGTTATGGAAAATCTTAGATCATGGTGCATGAAATCTGCTGTTATAAATTGACATGCCGAAAGATTATTTAGTTTATCTTAAAACTTGAAAAATGTACTTTTATCTATTTTTAATTGAATTTTTTTGTTATCTTTTTATATCATTTTCATAAATTTTAGAAGGTTAATAATTTTTTTCCAACGCACTAATACCCTAATTTACACACAAGTTACAGGGTAGATATGCCCAATTTGGGTAAACAACTTAATTATTAAACTATTTTTGAAAAATAGCTTAAATAATAAATGATTATATTAAAAGTAGTTTATAAATAAATTATTTTGTGTTTAGATTTTTAGTTCTAAAAGCACTTATTTTATACAAATGTGATAAAAAGTAGTAGCATTATGAGAGAAGTCTTTTTTTTTTAACTTCTTTATAAGCTCCTAAATAATTTTTTAGAAAGCTACCATTTGATTTTGAAAATTGTACCAGACATTAATACTATTACTTTTCATAAATCAAAAGTCCAAAAAAATTACTTTTGGAACTTTCCAAACGGACCCTAAATATATATGCACAGTAATAGAATAATAAAATTGATGGTGTAGGAGCAAAAATAATACATATTACTATAAAAAGTATATTAATTCTAATTTATAAAAGATAAATACACATTAGTTATCAGAATACAAAATAAAAAAAAATTATATTAGTCACTGACTTTTTTTTAGTTGAAATCTTTAAGGTATTTATCTTGTATTCATATTTTAAAAATGCTAAATAATTATTTTATTATCAATTTGATTAAATATTTTTTTATACATGTTTTATAGTTTAAAATGAGCTATGATTGGTGTTTAGGGAGATAGTCCCCTAACAAGCCTAACAGATTCGAATATAATATAAATAAAAAGGTTACAAATATTTTTAATAAATTTATATTTTTTAGAATAAATAATTACATATTTAACAAAAAATAAAATAAATAAATATGAATGGATCCTATTTATGATATATGGAGCAGATAACATCTAAGAACTCAATAAAAAAATAGGTATTTATTGCACATTATTACTCTTGAATAGAAAGATTCACATAAATAAATATTTATTCCCAAAAAATATTTTTAAAAAAATGGAATGAATTTTATAACTCAATAACTAGACAGTATATCTATAATTCACATAAAACTATATAAATATTATTATAAAATAATTTTAGTTAAAAAATAATAATTTATATGAATAAGTGAATCAAAGAGTTTGCATACAAAAATCAAACTAAAAGTCCACACTTAGCAACTTCACTTCTACGAATAGTCGTTCTTTCTTGTGTGTTTTAATAATGTGTCTTAATAGAATACATATCTAATATAATTATTTTTGTTTAAGTGTGTTGCTAACTCTCTTAATTATCTTGTCTTGTACTATTAATGTTAATAATTTTTTTTTCATGTTCATTTTGGCCCTTTACTAAAATAAAATAAAAGGAAAATGAAGGAGAAAATAAATTGCATTTTTTGTGATGTTTTATACTATTTATCCATTATTTTATAGTCACGAGGTAAGGAATTTTTTTATTAGTATACTTAATATTTAAAGTCATGATAATAATTATTTTAAAGAGGACTGTGTCAAAGAATTTTTGATAAGAGAAAAGGGAGCATGTTAATTTATGTAATAATTACTGTTTTTAATTTTTATGATTGTTCAATTGTCTTTTTTAGTGTGTATTATCAAATATTTAATTTGTTTTGTTTTGTTTTTTTGTTATTGCTTCTATCTTATTGCTTTGTGGTTTTGATTTATGATTGTTATGGGTATTCTATTTTCGTTCTATGATGGTTGTTGTTTCGTTTTTCTTGCCTTTTTGTGTTGTTGCTTCTCATTAATTTCTTTAACTTCATTTACTTCCAATGTTTTAAGGTTGGTCTACAAATATTATAGATTTTAGAAAAAGTTTGGTAATCAAAATTTTTCAGCCATAATTAACTAAAATTTTCTATAATTCACTTCATTTATATTATTTAATATCAGTTTTATTTTTTATTCCACTCTCTTATCATTCTACTTATCACCGTTCTTATCAAATCTACTTATTAATGATATTAATTATAAAATCATATCCCTTTTTATTAGACATTATTGTAATCAATACTTAATATTTTTTTATAATTTGATTTTTATATATAAAAATACAATAAAGATTAATAATAATTATATTTAAGAACGGTAATTATAATATCAATTACATTAAATAATTGCAATTGATTCTTTGTCCGTTATGGTATTTATTATCAATTATTGGAGATATGAAACATGAAACCTATCCTAATATATACTTTATGTTAATTCAATCATATTCATTAAAAAATCACAAGAATAACACCATTGCAAGAACAATAGTGTATAAGCTAAGAAATTTTACAAGAAATTATTTTTAACTAGTTTTGATGAGATATGGTAATAAACCGGTTTTTTTTTTGTGTTTTTATGTGTATTTATAATTATATTGTACTACTATGTTCATATACATAACATTCATACGTTTATATACATAACATCCATAATTACATACAACTAACATCTAAAAATTAAATTCATGTTTATTAGATATTACAACCATACACGTATCATTTTTTAGTTATTGCATAAGTAACTATTAAGTTAACACAAATAAATTTAAATTTTATCATAATTGAATTTAAAAAAATGTCAAATTCTTAAATTAATTTATTCAATTGATAAATTTACTCATAACATCCATAAATTTATTCACATAACATCTATAATTTCATATTAATAACATCCATAATTTATACTCATAATATTCATAATTTCATACCTATGATGTCTATAATTAATAAATTTTTATAATTAATATTATCAAATTTTAAACTATACGTCTTATTGTATTCTTCAAATTATCTCATATGTGCACTAGTAGGTCGTGATTTTAATTATTTTAATTTTTTTAATATTCATATATATGCTTATTTATTGATTTTAATATGATGAGTTAATAATTATTTTTAAAAAATTATTTTTAAATTTTGTTTATATTTTATATTTTATTTTTTATTTTTAATAGTCTATATGTAAAATATAAGTTGTATAGTAGAAGTTGTTAAAATTTTTTAATTATTTAACTTTCATAATTTTTACAGAGAATTATTACATTTAATGGATAATAATGTGATTGAGAGATGTTAGAGATTTGATTTAAGAGAAACTGAAATTGATTTTGGAAAGACCATTAATGATTCCAAATATGCAGCAAAATGATAGGTGATAAGGAGGATAAGTGATAAGAAAGTGTATGTCACTTGCTTATCAAGAGAATGAAAATTTTTACATGACATTTCTATATTATAATTATTTTTTGGCTACCTAACATTACCCATAGATTTTTAGGCTTTGTATTTTCTTTCTCTTCTTTGATTATAAAAGATTGTGTCCTTTAAAATTAAAAAAAAAATTAAAAGAAGATATATGTTTGTTTATCTAGACTGTCTCTTGACTAATTAATAAATTTTGATATTAGAAAAGTATTTTCAATATATATATATAGTTACTTATTTTTTTTGTCTTTAATATCTTGGGACAAAATTAAAATTGTTTCTAACCTTTTTTTTTCTTATTAATATCATTCTCAAAGTTATTGAATATTTTAAAATTATCTTTTTGAACATAATAATTTTTTAAATGACACAAATGCTCTTTTTCTATTATCACTACCATTACCCCATTCACCGTTATCCCCATTTCTTCCTACCTAAAACAGAAAAACCAAAACGAAGAAAAAGAATAAAAGAGGAAGAAGAAAGAGAAAAAAAGGAAGAAGAAGAAGTGACAACGAAAAAAAGGACGGCTGCTGCCATCGCTTTGTGACTGTAGAGAGAATAAAACAAGGATATGAGAGATAGAACAAGAGAAGAGAGAAACAAAGAAGGAGAAGAAAGGAAAGAAAAGGAAGAAGATGGAGGTGACGGCGGAGAAGCTAAGAGTGCGGTCGCCACCGTCGCGCCATGAAGGAGAGATGACAGCGGGAAAGAGTGCGGCCGCCGCCATCGTATCGTGACTGAAGTGGGAGCTGCTATGTCAGCGTCGAGCTCCTTCACTGTCGTCGAGTTTTTGGTGGTGAGAGGACCTGCTCTTCCCCCTCTCTTGATCTGATATGTCTCATAAAAACATATAGTCTCATGTGCAAATTAGAATGAGCTTAACAAGAATAGATATTTTGTTTTAATAAATCGATCATTCAAGCCAAATTAAAATTTTTTGATAGTAATTTTGATAATAATCTTTGTAAGTATAATTATAAGTTCAACGCACCGTATACTAAAAAAATTATAGACGAAAAGCAAAACAGTTATAAATATAAACTCTACTAACAATTTGGTCCCAAGGAACTAAAGATACCGAACCTGAAGTGCCAAATTCAAGGTAAGGAGAATTGAAATAGAATGGAATAAATGAGTGTAGAATTTGGACCGAGACAGTGACAAGGTGGAATTGGAGATAGTTCTGAGAATAAAAAATAGAGCAAAACTATAGTTGAATTAAAACAAAGACAATGCAGATTAAATGGTGGCAGAATAGGACATAAAAGCTAGAGCAGAATCAGGAAAAAAAAGGCTAGACTGGGATAATGACAGGAATAGTTCAGCTCTGGCGGCATGATGAACGGATTCTTGACGGTTTAGAATTTCTCTAATGAGATCTCGTTGCAAGTATAGTTTCTAAACTAACATTAATCCTTTCATACAAAAATTTGTTTGTCACTAAAACAAACCCCAAAATTTATAAACTGAAGTATTGAACCTCGGGTCGTTCTCCCTAGGAATTGCGATAGAGTGTCTTGTTATTGGTTATGAGTTATGTTTGGGGTTTTGATAAG
The DNA here is from genome assembly GCF_003086295.3 of Arachis hypogaea. Lineage (NCBI taxonomy): Eukaryota > Viridiplantae > Streptophyta > Magnoliopsida > Fabales > Fabaceae > Arachis > Arachis hypogaea. The sequence continues at coordinate 99,476,571 of NC_092051.1, forward strand.
AGACATGAAAGATAAATGGCAAGGAAGTAAACTAATAGCTTCAAAGGTCTTGGCAAGAGTTGGTGGTCAAGGATCTCTATCCCTATCACTAACCACAACATGAGAATTGGCAAGGATCAATCCCCTTAAGTCATCCTCTAACTAGTAGTAAAGGAAAGTCAAATGAGCTATATCAATCCAAGTCCATAAGTCCTAGTTCTCCACCAATTCAATTAGTGAGATCTAGAGTTAATGGCTCCCAATCATCAATTACTTGGACATTAGTAACTCAAGAGTTCCTAAGTTACCTTCCCAAGCCAAGAGCATAAAATTCTACTCTAACATCCTTCCAAGCATTTTATCAAACACTTAGAAGGCACAAAATGAAAGCATAGTAAAATTGCAAGGAAAGTAAATCTACACTACTCAATTGCAAGGAATTAAACAACAACAAATCAAATGAACAATAAAGGAATATGAAAACATAAATTGTATTAAAGAGAAATAGAAGAACAAAAGTGCATCAACATAGAAGTAAAGAATTACAAGAATTAAATACAAAACTAGAAAGAGAAAAGGTAGAAGAAGAAGAATTACAAGAGAAAAAGTAAATCAAAGCATGAATTAAACCTAGATCTAAGAAATTCTAATCTAGATCTAAAACCTAATCCTAATTCTAGAGAGAAGTGAGAGCTTCTCTCTCTAGAAACTAACTTTCCCTCCAAAATTAATCTAAAACTACACTAGTGTCTAAAGTGTCTCATCCCTCTTCAATCCTTGGGTTAAATAGCATTATAAATGAGTTGGATTGAGCCCACAAGGCTTCTAAAATTGCTGGCCACGAGTTGCATTAAGTGAATCATGTACAACCATCGATGCGTACGCGTACTGTGCGCGTGGGTGCCCCTATGCGCGATGCAACTATAGAAAATCTTATATCATTTCAAAGCCTCGGATGTTAGCTTTCCAACACAACTGAAACCGCATAATTTGGATCTCTGTAGCTCAAGTTATGGTCGATTAAGTGCGAAGAGGTTGGCTTGACAGCTTTTGCGATTCCTTCATTTCTTCATGAGTTCTCCATTTTCACATGCTTTTTCTTCATTCCCTTGATCTAATATTTGCCTCCTAAAACCTAAAATTACTTAACAAACATATCAAGGCATCTAATGGAATCAAGGTGAATTAAATTCAGCTATTTTAAGTCATAAAAAGCCTGTTTTCACTCTTAAGCACAATTAAGGGAGAAGTTATAAAACCATACTATTTCATTAGATAAATGGGAAAAAGGTTGACAAAACCTTCTAAATTCAACACAAGATAAACCCTAAAAATGAGGTTTATTATGGCACCAATAAACTCCGACAGCAAGGATGATAGCTTGATTCAGGTTCACTCGAACGGCGACGGTGATGGCTCCTCCCGACTCCACGAGCAACGATGGTGCACGGCGACCGCGAGGAGGAAGCCTTTCTCCTCTTCCCCATTGCGCACTTCCTTTTCCTCTGCGTCTATCTTTTTTTTTCGCTCGATCTTCCTCTCTCTCTCCTCTGCTCTGTTTCTCAATGGTGACGGTGGCTCCCAGTTCTGTTGGTGCTGTCTCTTTCCTCCCTTCTCTCTTCTCTGAGCATGGGTGAGAATGAGAATGAGAATGCGTGTGTATGGGGCTGAGAGATAGTGAGAGGGTGAGGTAAGTGAAAAAAGTTAGTGTATGGCTAAGATTAGAGAAAGAAGAAAAATATGTAAGAGTAGACTCCACCATCTTACTTATTTATTGATAAAGTCATTTCTAAAGTTCATATACAACTTAATTTCATAAAAAAAAATACACAAGTAATTTTATGAATATATATAATGCATAACAATCAAGTAAAGGAACATAATACATAAATTTATATTACTAAAAATTTATAATATTAGAAAAAAATTGAAAATAAAATATTAAAGAGATTAAAAATTACATAAATAATTTGAATATTTAAATATTTAAAATAACAATAGTTAATTAAAATTCAAGAAAGTATAAAAAAGAAGATAGTTTTACCTCAATAAAGTTAAGTTGGAGTCAAGTTTTTTTTTTTTTTTTACCAAAATATTTGGATTGAGAAATTGAGAAGTTAGGTAGAAATAAAGATAGAAAGAGATAAGAGAATAAAGTGATACACGAATATGAGTAAAAATAGGTTAGATAGACCTATTATAAAAGAAGCAGTCTGTTCTGTTACAAAAGAGACTCAAGCTCAGACTATTATAAAAGTTTTAATATATTAATAAGTCGGTCCTAAGTGGAAATGATAATGGGACTCCATGGGGGCGGGGACCCCTTGCCGCATCTCCCGTCCCTGTTTAGTAAAGCCCTTCATTTCGTCTTCTTCTCGTCACAGGTCCCCATTTATTTTTTCTCACTAGGAAAGCGAATCCTCACAGATATCTATAGATATTAAATTTAAATGAAATTTAAAAAGTAACAATATCATAATAAAATCTAATACAATTCAATTAAATATATCAAATTAAAACATAATCTAAATACAAATTTAACATAATCAATATACACACAAGATTTTCAATGTACAATTTAAAATAAAATGAAATAGAAAAAGCTTCCAACAAAATAATATAACAATTCTTGGTGGTTGATCATAGCTGGATAATAATATCCCCTTGTAAAACACAAATTTGAATAATTAGTTATTACAAATTTAAATATTATACACATCATTAATTTGTTTCTTGATAAAACTTAAAAAAGTCATTAAACATACACTTACATAAAACCAAGTTGGATTGGTCTAGTGGTTAGTTCACTAATCTGCTTAAGCAAATGTTGGGGGTTTGAATCCCGCCTTGTGCATGCTGCAACCCATTGACCAGCAGCAAACCCTTAAATAGAGCTCAATACTGCGGCAGATCAATCATTGGCATGTCAGGTTGGAGGATACCGTGGAAAACTAAAAAAAGATACACTTAAGGATATTTAAGTAATTTTTTCGCAGAAATTTCACGGATAGGTCCCCATGGGACGGGTTAGCGGATACCTCAATTTCCGCTCCAATCCCCATGGAGATTTTGCGGATCCTCATTAGCTCTCCTATCGTGGGTAATCCCTACGGGTATCCACGGATGTCAGACGTGTGGATGCAGATTTTTTTATTATTTTTAGGCCCAAACTTACTGATAAACCACTATTTTATGGTTTATCTTGTGCTCAATGGAGTGATTTTTATCAAGTCTTTGCACACTTATCCATACAAATTGCATGATTTTACAATTCCTTTCCAATTTTGCTCTATGATTGAAAACTTACTTCTTAAGCCTTTAAATTGTGTATTTTTTATTTTTCTTTATACCATTCGATGCTGTGATCTGTGCGTTAAGTGTTTTCAGGCTTTATAGGGCAGGAATGGCTTAAAGGATGGAGAGGAAGCTTGCAAAAATGGAAGGAACACAAGAAACTAAGGAGCTGACCAGCGAAGAATGACGCACGTGCTCACATGACGCGTGCGTGTGATGTGGAGATTTGCACAGCGACACGTGCGCGTACCTGACGCGTACGCATGACACGCGAAGATGACCATCGACGCGTACACGTGACTGACGTGTACGCATGACATGCGCCACATGCAGAAAACGCAGAAACCGCTGGGGGCGATTTTAGGCTGAGTTTGGACCCAGTTTTCGGTCCAGAAACACAGACTAGAGCCAGGAGACAAGCAGAGACTCAACACACATTGACACATTCTCATTTGCATAGTTTTGAGTTTTTAGTTTTGAATCTTAGAGAGAAAATCACTACTTCCTCTAGGGATTCTTCACGTTCATACTTTTAGAGTTTCAGGCTTTTGATTTGGATATTGAGAAGAGTTACTACCTCCGTTGAAGTTTTCATTATTCTAGTTTGTTTCCTTATTCCTTTACTCTTTTTAATTGCCCATTAACCCTGTTCAGATACGTATGTTTATGGTTTTGAAATTTATTAATGCAAAGAACTATTTTTATTTTTAATTAATTTTCAGTTATTATTTAATTTATCATGTCTTCTTCTTATTCCCTTTATATGCTTGTGAATGTTGTATTCATGTCAATGGAGTAGACTCCCAACTTGACTTGGGAGTTGATTAAAAGAAAACCCTTGAGTTGGAATACTCAAGTGTTAATTGGTAATTAGAAGTTGTTGGCTGACTCTCTAGTCTCTGACTCTAATCCTTCCTTAGGAGAGGATTAGAACTTGGGATTCAGAGTTGGTTAGTTAGTTACTTGACTTTCCTTTATTCAGTAAAGGATAACTAAGTAGAACAACAACCTTTTACTATTACACTTGGGAAAATCCAACAAGGATAGAAATTCCAATTAATCTTCTCCCGGTCAAGGCTTTTATTTTAATTCTATAAACTCTCTCGTTAATTTTCATTGCTTTAATTTACAATTGTTTATTTTCCTGTTCTCCAACTCTTAAAATTTCTCGGAAAACTTCTGATCAATAATTCGCACTCTTTTGTCAACTCGTTGGGAGACGACCTGGGATTTCTAATCCCAGTATTTTTATTCTAATTTTGTGACAACCCTTTCTAAATTGATAAGCAAAATTTTCGTCGGTTAAGAACTGTACTTGCAACACTGTTCTTATTATAATTTCTTAATCGGCAATTTTCCGCCACGTCAATTTTTGGCGCCGTTGCCGGGGAGTTGCAGTAGTTTGCTAAATTATTGGTTGGTGTAAATATTTTTAATTTTTGCATATTTTATTTTATTTTATTACCATGAGCTATATGTTTCTTTCATTGAATGACACGTTCACTGCCTAACTCGAGTTTAGCCGCCTTTGATCCTGAAATTGAAAGAACTATTTTACGTATTAGGCGAGCTCAACGTCGGTTAGCCTCTGAGGGTGGTGAAGTGGTTCTCACCAATTCACCAATCTCATCAGAGGGCGAATCTGAAGCGCCATCTGAGGAAGAAACAAGCTCCTATTATACTAATTTGGTTGATTTACGTGCAGGTAATATGGCGGAGCCCAGAAGGATTACTCTACAGGAAGCAGGAGCTCCAGACTTTACACTGCAACCGTATCAAGCGCGTCACCCAAATCTGGCTGTAGATATTGAGCTGAAGACTGCGCTGATCAACTTACTGCCCAAGTTTTATGGCTTACCTGCTCAAGAGCCTATCAAGCACCTCAGGGATTTTCAGACAGCCTGCTCAACTACTAAGCATCATGGTGCAGAAGAGACTACTATTTGGCTGTATGCCTTCCCATTTTCCCTTGAGGAAAAGGCAAGGGAGTAGTTCTACACTCAACTTGAAGCAGTCGTTACCAACTAGAATCTACTCAGAAGAGAGTTCCTGGAAAAGTACTTTCGAGCTGAAGTTACAGATAGACTAAGGAAGGAGATTTCCTGCATTATCCAAGGTGAGACAGAGACTCTCTACGAATACTGGAAACGCTTCAGAAATCTCCTGGACTCCTATCCCCACCACAAGATTGACCAAATGGTATTGATCAGTTACTTCACATAAGGCATGAAGCCTCAGGATAAGACCACATTAGATGCTGCAAGCAATGGCTCTCTGAAGAAGTACAAGACGGTGACAGAAGCGATGACCAACATCCTGAAGCAGCTACAGCTGAATCAACAACAACCTCAGCCTCTCCCACCACAACAGAATCAACAGTTATTTCCTCAAAGAGTGTGCGGGATATGTGCCTGCTATACTCATTACACTGATGAGTGTCTGCAGCTCCAACAGGAAGACAACACTTTGGCAGCTACTCACAATTTCTATGACCGCTCGAATCAAGGGTACTATCAACAAGGTGGCAATTATAACCAAGGTGGGAACTATAACCAAGGTTGGCAAGATAGCTCCAACCAAGGGTGGAGGGACAACTATAACAGAGGAGGTAGAGACAACCAGGAAAATCAAAGGTAGAATAATAATAACAATCAACAAAACCGATATCAGCAAAACCCTCCCTATCAACAGCAGAACCAAAACCAGCCTTACAGAGCACCTCACCTCAGGCAGTCCCTGATGACAAGTCATCTTAGCCTAGTATCACTAGTCTTTTTTTTTGTTTTCAAATGAATTATGCACTTTCTTGAGCCATAAGCAAGCCAATTGGGTAGATTTTCATGCTTCCTTTGATTTAATCAACCATAGATGAATTAATGCAATTTCATGAGGTTTTATGCTATAATTGTCACATATTATGAAAGAATGAATATCTCATGATTTTGAGCATAGCTTTGATGTGTTTGGTTGATTAATAATAGGTGAAGAAAGCTTGGAGAAAGGTTGAAGCAAGAAGGAATGGCTAGGAGGAAGAGAGGACAAAAAGTTTGAGCAAAAGTTTGCCTCAAACTTTAGCTCAAACTTTTGGAATAAGTGAAAACGAACCAGGGAGCAAAAAGCTTGACCAAAAGTTTGCCTCAAACTTTTGCGCAAACTTTTGGGCAAAAAGCTTGAGCAAAAGTTTGCCTCAAACTTTTTGGCAAACTTTTGGGAGAAAAGCTTGAGCCAACGTTTGCCTCAAACTTTTTGGCAAACGTTGGCCTCACAAATCAACACCCTGGAGAGCAAAAGTTTGCGCCAACGTTTGCCTCAAACTTTTTGGCAAACGTTGGCGCCATGAACAACACACCCTGGAGAGCAAAAGTTTGCGCCAACGTTTACCTCAAACTTTTTGGCAAACGTTGGCGCCATGAGTGTGCAAGGGGGAGCCAACGTTTAAGCAAAAGTTTGACCCCAAACTTTGGCTCAAACGTTGGTAGCAGCAAGGATGGGGTGGCTGATATAAAAAGTTTGAGTAAAAGTTTGCCTCAAACTTTTACTCAAGCTTACATGATTCCGAACCCGGTTCACTTCGGTTCTTCTCCAAACTCCAAGAGCAATCAACCAAGGCCTCTATCAACCCAATTCCATCAAGAGCAAAGGCCCAATTCAAGGCTTGAAGACCATTTGAAGAAAGTGTATAAATAGCTTAGGATTTGAAGTTTCAAGAGAGCTTCCTTTTTAGAATTTTCATCACTTACAGTAGAGGGCTTTCTTTTCGGTTTGGATTGAATGCACTTAGTAGAGAGCTCAACTTTACATTTAGCATTGTTGTTTTAATTCAAGAGAATTTGGGATGAGAATTGATCTCTCTTCTTCCTTGTTCTTGCCTAGCACTCTTTACTTTTCTTGTCTTGGATCTTGGGTTGGAGAATTGAAGGAATTCTGTTTCAATCTCATCCTGAGATCTCTCTGTTTAATTTTACTGCATAATTGAATTCCCAATTCTGTTACTTGCTTCTTCATCTACTTTCTCTGCAATTTACATTTCCTTTGAAATTGCTCTTGTTGGATCTAGGAAGGCATTGAGATCTAGACTTGGTTATCTAGTCTCTTGGGTCCTGAGATCTGAATTATCATTTTACTTTCTCTGTTTAACGCTTTTCATGTTCATTTACATTTCCGTTTTAGATCCGGTTCAATCCAAGCCATCTTTTACTCTTCTGTTTGTTGAATTTTACTTTTCCTTGTTTAATTTCTGCAAATCCAACTCCCAATTCCCTTTACAATTTAAGCCATTTACATTTCTTGCACTTTAAGATTCTGCAATTTACATTTCTTGCGTTCTAAGTTTCTGCCATTTAATTTCTTGCTCTTTAAGATTCAGCACTTTATTTCCTGTTCCCTTTAATTTCATGCCAATTACCCATTCCCTTTATTTTCCATGCAATTTAAATTCTGCAAATCACAAATCACTCAACCAAATCTTGATTCGCTTGACTAAATCAACCACTAAACTAAAATTGCTCAATCCTTCAATCCCTGTGGGATCGACCTCACTCCCGTGAGTTATTATTACTTGATGCGACCCGGTGCACTTGCCGGTGAGTTTTGTGTCGGATCGTTTTCCGCACATCAAGTTTTTGGCACCGTTGCCGGGGATTGAAAAAGATTGACAATGAATAAGTGAAGTGGAGATCTAGATCAAGCACTTTTTCTTTTCTATTTCTTTAACTTTTGACTAACACGCTAACTGTTTGAATTTTTGCCTAAGCTAACTAATGTTTCACTTCAGCCATGGATTGAAGTGTTATTGCTTTTCTGGTATTGTGTGATTCTTGTGTTTTGCTTGTATGTCAGATGCAAGAAGAGAGATCCCTACCTTTCATGAAACTGACGAAAGAATCCTCCGAAGGCTAAGAAGAGAAGCAAGAGAAAAAAATGTTGCTGGAGAGGAAGAATCAGATGAAGAATATCATGAATTGGAGGAACACTCAACAAATCCAACAAATCCACCAGTGAGAATGGCCAACAACAATGGTCAACCCCAAAGGAGAATCTTGGCTTCATATACATTTGCTAATCCAAGGCATTGTGGGAGTAGCATCCTTACCCCAAATGTCGATGCAAATAACTTTGAATTGAAGCCCCAACTCATCACCTTGGTGCAGAACAACTGTTCTTATGGAGGAGGCCCCTTGAAAGATCCAAACCAGCACCTATCCACCTTCCTGAGGATATGTAACACAGTGAAGACCAATGGTGTACATCCTGACAGTTACAAATTGTTGTTGTTTCCATTTTCCCTGAGGGACAAAGCTACTCAATGGTTGGAGTCATTTCCAAGAGAAAGCATCAACAATTGGGAGGATCTAGTGAGCAAGTTCCTAGCAAAGTTTTATCCTCCTCAAAGGATCATCAGGCTCAAAACAGAGGTTCAAACATTTACTCAGATGGATAGAGAGTCATTGTATGAAGCATGGGAGAGATACAAGGCTCTAATCAGGAAGTGCCCTCCTGAGATGTTTAATGAATGGGATAAACTCCAAAATTTCTATGAAGGACTGACAATGAAAGCTCAAGAGGCACTTGACTATTCCGCAGGAGGCTCGATGCAACTTATGAAGACAGCTGAAGAAGCTCAGAACCTCATTGATATGGTGGCAAACAATCAATACTTCTTTGCTCATCAGAGACAACGCCAACCATCACTAAGGAAAGGAGTGTTAGAAATGGAAGGGGTGGACACCATCCTAGCTCAAAACAAGATAATGCAGCAGCAGATTCAAGAACAATTTGAGCAGATGGCTAAAAAGATTGATAGTTTACAAGTTGCAGCAGTGAATACAAGCCAACCATCAACCACATGGGGACAAAATAAAGAAAACCAAGAAAATCAGCAGCAGGAACTACCTCAATATGTGCACAACCAAGGCTCAGGCCAAAATGAGGTTTATGGTGACACCTACAATCCATCCTGGAAGAACCATCCAAATCTCAGATGGGGAGATAACCACACCCACAGCCAGCAACCGTGGCAGAAAAACTCAAACCAAAACAACTCAAGAAACACAACTTACTCAAACCACGACCAGCAAAACACTAATAATAATCAATACAAGAAACCACAAAATACATATCAACCACCCCACCACAATCCACAAACTCATCAAAATAGCATTTCCGCACCAACATCTAACCCCCAAAACTACCACACTACCCCTACAAATAACTTCCAGCAACCACATTCCACCCCCATCATACCACCAATAGACCATCATGAAAGTAGAATTTCAAGTCTTGAGGCAGCCATACAAGCAATTGCTCAGTCCACTCAAAGCTTAGTCAAAGTGCAAGAGAGAAATGAAGCTACCATGAAGAGCCTTGAACGACAAGTGGGACAATTGGCCAAACAAGCTAAACGGCCAACCAATGTTCTCCCAAGTGATACAATCTCCAATCCAAAGGACAAAGGAAAAGCTACAAAGTGGGAGGAGTGCAAAGCAATCATAGTGGGAAGTGAAAAGACTAGGGAGAAGGAAGCCATCAATCAAGAAGAACACAACAGAGAAGTTCCACAAGAAGAGACAGAAGAGAGAAGTGAAGAGGAGAGAAAGACCAAGAATGCAAAAAGCTCAAAGAAAGATGAGGACATCCTTGAAACACAGCTACAAGAGAAGAAGGAAGGGGTGAAGCCAGATGTCCCCAAACTTCCGTACCTTCAGAGGTTCAAAAAAGAAAACGAGGATAAGCAATACTCAAAATTCCTGGATATATTCAAGACTCTCAGCATCAATATTCCTTTCTTAGAAGCACTTGAACAGATGCCATTATATGCCAAATTTATGAAAGAAGTACTCACAAAGAAAAGATCCCTGAAGGAAGGACAGATTGTTGAGATGACAAAGGAATGTAGTGCTATCCTCCAAAGAGAGTTGCCAGAGAAGAAAGATGATCTTGGGAGTTTTTACATACCTTGCACCATAGGAAACATAACAATTGAAAAGTCATTTTGTGACCTCGGTGCAGGTATAAACTTGATGCCTTTGTCTCTAATGAGGAAACTTCAAATTTCTGAGCTGAAGTCCACACGAATAGTTCTCCAAATGGCTGATAAATCCATTAAGCAAGCACTGGGAGTTGTGGAGAATGTGTTGGTAAAAGTGGGAAAATTCTTTCTCCCAGCTGATTTTGTCATCCTGGATATGGATGAAGACCCTAACACTCCCATCATCCTGGGGAGGCCTTTCCTGGCTACGGGCAGAGCATTGATAGATGTTGAAAAATGAGAATTGTTGTTAAGAGTGCATGATGAGCACCTAGCATTCCATGTTTTTAAAATCCTGCATGAGCCCACTCAAGAAGAAGATTGTATGAAGGATAAGGCCAAGGATCAAAGCTTGAAGGAGGCATTCAATGAGTTAACTCCAAGACTTCTACATCCATGCTTGAAAGAAGTAGAGATGGTGCAACAGACCAAAGAAATCAAGGAGGAACTAGATCCAAAACCCCCAGATGAGAACCTCAACATTCCAGATAAAGAACCACCAAGGCACGAATCATCTCTTAAGAAAGAAGAGAAGAAGAAGAGGCCAAAAGGGTGGAAAAACAAGAAAATTCCCACTAAAGGCTTTTCACCAGGGGATAAAGTAGTGTTAAACACCCAACCAATGAAGGTGTCCCCACAATCATCTGAATGCTATACTGTGAACCGGATCCTTTCACTTGAACACCTAGAGATCATCAAAGAGGAGACCGGAAGAAAGTTCACAGTAAGAGGAGAAAAGCTGAGACACTATGATTTTCAACCTCCATGATCAAAAGAACAAGATGTCAAGCTAGTGACATTAAAAGAGCGCTTGTTGGGAGGCAACCCAACCTGAGGTAATTTTCTTTTCATAGCTTTTTCAATAAAAATGTTGAATAATTAAGTATGTATTGCAAGGAGCTAAGTTTGGTGTTGCGCACCAAAACAATTTAAGGGAGAATGAAGGATTCTAAGTTCGGTGTTCCACCAAAATCTCATTTAAAAGCATATTCTCACCTCTTGCATAATGATAGCTCCAAGCAATCAGACAAATTATTCAACCAGTTAATTGCTTCTTAGTGTGGTTCCATAACCTTTAGCAAGGCCAAAAGAATTTATAAATGTACAACCTGTTGCATTAGAGACAGTGGCAAGGAATTAAGTTTGGTGTTCCCACACCAAATTGAATCCAAAAAGCCACACTCAATTCATGCATACTAACCAGTCACCTAAGGGCTTGAGAAGCAAGCAACTTTTGAGAATTATGCAGGGAACGAACCACCATTTGAAGACATTATGCATCATGACTCAAAAGGGGCACAACAGAAGGAAGAACAAAAGAACTGCAAACCAATAGGTTGTATTTATACTTAACTTTTGCTGTTGAGAAGTGCTTTGATTTATGTCTTGCTAAAGTGTTCATCTAGTTCAAGTAGATTCAATTTTCTTTTGCAATAAGTAAGCTAGTCCAAGTGTGTGCTTGTATGTTTACTTTCACTTAACTAACTGCATGCTTTGTCCCCTGCATCTTTAATTCAATAAAAAGAAATGTTTAGAATGTGAAGTAAGATAGTTCTCTGTTAGATAGAAGTACAATAAAAGTAAGTGGTGGTATGCATGTGTGATTGTATGATAGCTCACTTTTAGTGAATAAGAGAACTAGGATGTCTCCTTCTAAGTAGAAAGTAGCCTACTGTCTATGAATCTCAATCAAATAAAATTTCTTGGTTAAAAAGAAAAACAAAAAGAGAAAAGAAAAAGGCCAAAAATGGCAACAAAACAAAAGAAAAAAGAAATAAAGCTAGACACCAATAGCTTGAACCTTAGAATATATGCCTGTGGTGTCTTTGTACTAGGATCTGCTTGGATTATTAAGTTCTTTGGAGTGCATCAACACTTGGTGACTTGGGTTAACTAACCCGGGATCATCAGCTGAAAGTCCACTATCAAGAGCAACCTAACTACAAGGCATTTAGTAACCCAAAGAGGTGCTGGGCATCAATGTTTTAAGAAGGAATGTAAGCCAAGTGTCTATAGTGAATAATGTGTCAAGTATAAAGAAAAGAAAATGAACTTGCTACACATGACACTCAAATAAAGCTTATGAACAAAATAATAGCCAAGGATAAAGGAATAATGAGAGGTCATAGCAGTATGTTATTTGAAGCTTGAAGGAGACTTTCTAGGCTTAAGAGTCAATAAGAAGTGAGTGTTTACATATCCACATAAAACCCCATGAACTACCAATAACACTCTACTAGCATGAACATCCTCTTCCATTTCATTCTTTCTTCTCAATAAATCTTCTCTTGCTTGGGGACAAGCAAGCTTTAAGTTTGGTGTTGTGATGACAAGTCATCTTAGCCTAGTTTCACTAGTCTTTTTCTTTTGTTTTCAAATGAATTATGCACTTTCTTGAGCCATAAGCAAGCCAATTGGGTAGATTTTCATGCTTCCTTTGATTTAATCAACCATAGATGAATTAATGCAATTTTATGAGGTTTTATGCTATAATTGTCACATATTATGAAAGAATGAATATCTCATGATTTTGAGCATAGCTTTGATGTGTTTGGTTGATTAATAATAGGTGAAGAAAGCTTGGAGAAAGGTTGAAGCAAGAAGGAATGGCTAGGAGGAAGAGAGGACAAAAAGTTTGAGCAAAAGTTTGCCTCAAACTTTAGCTCAAACTTTTGGAATAAGTGAAAACGAACCAGGGAGCAAAAAGCTTGACCAAAAGTTTGCCTCAAACTTTTGCGCAAACTTTTGGGCAAAAAGCTTGAGCAAAAGTTTGCCTCAAAATTTTTGGCAAACTTTTGGGAGAAAAGCTTGAGCCAACGTTTGCCTCAAACTTTTTGGCAAACGTTGGCCTCACAAATCAACATCCTGGAGAGCAAAAGTTTGCGCCAACGTTTGCCTCAAACTTTTTGGCAAACGTTGGCGCCATGAGTGTGCAAGGGGGAGCCAACGTTTGAGCAAAAGTTTGACCCCAAACTTTGGCTCAAACATTGGTAGCAGCAAGGATGGGGTGGCTGATATGAAAAGTTTGAGTAAAAGTTTGCCTCAAACTTTTACTCAAACTTTTACTCAAGCTTACATGATTCCAAACCCGGTTCACTTCGGTTCTTCTCCAAACTCCAAGAGCAATCAACCAAGGCCTCTATCAACCCAATTCCATCAAGAGCAAAGGCCCAATTCAAGGCTTGAAGACCATTTGAAGAAAGTTTATAAATAGCTTAGGATTTGAAGTTTCAAGAGAGCTTCCTTTTTAGAATTTTCATCACTTACAGTAGAGGGCTTTCTTTTCGGTTTGGATTGAATGCACTTAGTAGAGAGCTCAACTTTACATTTAGCATTGTTGTTTTAATTCAAGAGAATTTGGGAGGAGAATTGATCTCTCTTCTTCCTTGTTCTTGCCCAGCACTCTTTACTTTTCTTGTCTTGGATCTTGGGTTGGAGAATTGAAGGAATTCTGTTTCAATCTCATCCTGAGATCTCTCTGTTTAATTTTACTACATAATTGAATTCCCAATTCTGTTACTTGCTTCTTCATCTACTTTCTCTGCAATTTACATTTCCTTTGAAATTGCTCTTGTTGGATCTAGGAAGGCATTGAGATCTAGACTTGGTTATCTAGTCTCTTGGATCCTGAGATCTGAATTATCATTTTAATTTCTCTATTTAACGCTTTTCATGTTCATTTACATTTCCGTTTTAGATCCGGTTCAATCCAAGCCATCTTTTACTCTTCTGTTTGTTGAATTTTACTTTTCCTTGTTTAATTTCTGCAAATCCAACTCCCAATTCCCTTTACAATTTAAGCCATTTACATTTCTTGCACTTTAAGATTCTGCAATTTACATTTCTTGCATTCTAAGTTTCTGCCATTTAATTTCTTGCTCTTTAAGATTCAGCACTTTATTTCCTGTTCCCTTTAATTTCATGCCAATTACCCATTCCCTTTATTTTCCATGCAATTTAAATTCTGCAAATCACAAATCACTCAACCAAATCTTGATTCGCTTGACTAAATCAACAACTAAACTAAAATTGCTCAATCCTTCAATCCCTGTGGGATCGACCTCACTCCCGTGAGTTATTATTACTTGATGCGACCCGGTGCACTTGCCGGTGAGTTTTGTGTCGGATCGTTTTCCGCACATCAGTCCCAAGCGCCTCAGAACAACCAACATCAGACCCTTCAAATCACTTACCCCTCTTCCTCTTCTAATGATGAGATACTTCGTTCTCTTACACAAGGACAACAAGACATTCAGACTACACTTAACTCTACCATAAACGGTCTGAATGCCACTTTACAAGCTCTCGTCTCCCGGATGGATTCATTGTCTACCCCCAACAATCAACCTTCAAGCTCCAGTGCAATTTCTTCTCAACCTTTACCCAACCCCAAAGGTGGAATCAATGCCATCACTTTGAGGTCCGGAACCACACTACAAAAGAGGAGTCAAGCTCAAAGGAGAACATTCAAGTTGAAGATATTGTTGAGGTGGAGGATGCTGAAGAGGAGGATGAAGTACAAGACATGGTTGAAGAAGAAGCAGCTCAACCAGAGATTAGCGCACCAAAGGAAGCTGAAGCTACAAGAGACGCCATCCCTATCCCCTTTCCACACCTTGCTAGGAAGTCCAGAAAGCAGATGGAGCTCGACCCAAAGATAGTGGAGATCTTCAAAAAGGTTGAGGTAACCATTCCCCTTTTTGATGCCATTCACCAGGTACCTAAATATGCGAAGTTTTTAAAGGATTTGTGCATGCATAAGGATAGAATACAGGATTTAGAAACTATTCCCTTAGATAGCTCTATATCTGCTTTAATGGGTGCCATACCAAAAAAATATGGGGATTCGGGGCCATGTATGGTTACCTGTACCATTGAGGATGTAACATTTTCTGACTGCATGTGTGATTTAGGAGCGTGTGTTAGCATTATGCCATTGTCTGTATATGATGCTTTGAGGCTCCCTCCCTTAAAAAGGTCGGCAGCTCGTTTTGTTTTGGCAGATAAAAGCATAATCACGGTGGTTGGAATTGCTGAAGATGTGCTGGTGAGCATTAAGGGGCTCACATTTCCTATTGACTTCTATATTTTGGAGATGCCCCCTAATGACTCAGGAAGACCATCATCCATCCTGCTTGGAAGGCCATTCCTAAAGACTTCAAAGTTCAAATTGGATGCCTTCTCAGGAACTTACTCTTTTGAGATAGATGGCAGAGCAGTGAGCTTCAACTTGTATGAAGCTATGAAGCACCCTCCGGAAGATGATTCCATCTTCCAGTGCAACATCTTTGATGAGACTGTAGCTGCAGTTCACCAAGAAGAAGTAGAAGAGATGCACATGAAACACGATCCAAGTGTGGGAAAACCCTCTGAACATAATGAGGACACTTTGCCACCATCACTAGCTCCAGATGATCAAATGCCTAGCCATGGGCAGAAAATGGGGTTAAAGCCCTTTCCACCCCACCTCAAGTATGCTTACCTTGAGGATAATCAAAAGCTCCCAATTATCATTACAAGAGAACTCACATCCCAACAGGAGGAGCAGCTGCTTAGTGTGCTGAGAAAACACAAGAAAGCAATTGGGTGGAGCTTGGCGGATATAGTAGGCATCAGCCCTCAAGTTTGTGAGCACAGAATATTTTTAGAAGAGGGAGCAAGGCCTGTCCATCAACCTCAAAAGAGATTTAATCCTACCATCTTGGAAGTTGTCAAGAAGGAAGTGACCAGACTGCTTGAAGCTGATATCATCTATCCAATCTCGGATAGTAAATGGGTAAGCCCAGTACAAGTGGTACCCAAGAAGTCTGGAGTCACAACAGTGAAGAATGAGCATGGAGAGCTCATAGCAACTAGAGTGCAGAATTCCTAGAGAGTTTGCATTGATTACAGGCGCCTCAACCAGGCTACTCGCAAGGATCACTACCCCCTGCCATTCATTGATCAAATGCTTGATCTCCTGTCAGGTAAATGACACTACTGCTTTTTAGACGGTTACACAGGCTATTTTCAAATTCATATAGCTTCTACTAAAGATCAGAAAAAGACTACGTTTACATGTCCCTTTGGAACGTATGCATACAAGAGAATGCCTTTTGGCTTATGTAATGCACCGGCTACTTTCTAAAGATGCATGATGAGTATTTTCTCAGATCTTATTGAGAGCTGTATGGAAGTTTTTGTGGATGATTTTAGTGTGTATGGTGATTCTTTTAACCTTTGCTTGGATAGTTTAGCTAGAGTATTAGACAAGTGTGTTAGTTCAAACCTTGTATTAAATTTTGAAAATGTCATTTTATGGTAAAACAAGGAATTGTTCTAGGACATGTTGTTTCCAATACTAGTATTTCTGTAGATCTAGCAAAGGTAGATGCGATTTCTGGTTTACCTTACCCCTCCTCCGTGAAGGAAGTTCGTTCTTTCCTTGGTCATGTAGATTTCTACCGGAGATTTATCAAGGACTTCAGTAAGGTAGCATTGCCTTTATCCAGACTGCTGCAGAAGGATGTTGAGTTCGAGCTGAGTGAGGACTGCATGGAAGCGTTTGATAAGCTGAAGATCACCTTGACTCAAGCTCTGATTGTGAGAGGACCAGACTGGAGCCAGTCATTTGAGATTATGTGTGATGCCTCCAACCATGCAGTGGGAGCGGCGCTAGCTCAGCGCGAAGGTAAGGACCCTTTTATAATTGCATATGCCTCTAAGACCTTAGACGCTACTCAGTCTAACTATATTACCACTAAAAAGAGCTTCTGGCTATTGTTTTTGCTCTGGATAAATTCCGAGCCAACTTACTTGGTACTAAGGTGGTAGTACACTCAGACCATTGATGAACGAATTTTTGACGGTTTAGAATTCTCAAATGAAATCTCGTCGAAGTATAGTTTCTAAACCAACACTAATCCTTTCATGCAAAAAATTTGTTTGTCACTAAAACAAACCTCTAAAATTATAAACTGAAGTATTTAAACCTCGGGTCATCTCTCAAAAGAATTGCAGGGTAGTATTCTTGTTGTTGGCTATGGACATGTATATTTTGGGGTTTTGATTAGCAAACAAGAAAAGTAAATAATAAAGGAATTCAAATGATAAAAAGGTCTTGGCAAGGGTTGGTGGTCAAGGTTCTCTATCCTTATCACTAACCACAACATGATAATTGCAAGGATCAATCCCACTAAGTCATCCTCTAACAAGTAAAGGAAAGTCAAATGAGCTATATCAATCCAAGTCCATAAGTCCTAGCTATTCACTAATTGAATTAATGAGAGCTAGAGTCAATGGCTACCAACTATCAATCACTTGGATATTAGCAACTCAAGAATTCCTAAGTTACCTTCCCAACCTAAGAACATAAAATTCTACTCTAACATCTTTTCAAGCATTTTGACAAACACTTGGAAGGTATAAAAGAAAAACATAGTAAATTGACAACAAGAATGGAATCTAACAATAATTATTGCAAGGAATTAACAACAAAAATCAAAAGGAACACAATTATTATGAATTACCTCAAATTGCATTAAAAGAAAATAAAAGAAACAAAAGTAGATCCACAACAAAGTATAGAAACAAAATAGAAGAAATTACAACAAGAGAATGAAAGAACAAGATATAGAAACATAGAATTGAAAGGTAGAAGTAGATGAAAGCAAAGATTAAAACCTAGATCTGAGAGGAGAGATTAACCTAAACCTAATCCTAATTCTAGAGGGAAGAGAGAGCTTCTCTCTCTAGAAAACTAAGCTAAAACTAGATCTAAAGTGTAATGAATGTCTAATGGTGTGAAGTGATGCCTTCCCTTTCAATCCTTAGTTTCTTTTATCTTTTCCTTCAAAAACTCAGCTCCAAATGAGGCCAGAAACCCTCCAACATCGCCAGGCACGAGTTTGACTAAGAAAATCACGTATGGCCTTCGGCGCGTACATGTCCATGGAGCTTTTCGCAATCCACGTGGGAGCGCTTAGTGCACGCGCGCGTCCATGGGCGTTTTCCAAATCTTTGACTTTTCATGATTTCTCTACTTTGTATGCTTTCCTTTCACTCCTTTGATCATTTCCTAGCCCTTTTCAATCTAAAATCACTAACAAACAAATCAAGGCATCTAGTGGAATCAAAGGAAGATAAAAATCATCAAATTAAAGGTCTAAAAAGCATGTTTTCACATCTAAGCACAAATAAAGAGACAACCATAAAATCATGCTATTTCATTGAATAAATGTGAGGAAAGGTTATCAAAATGCTCTAAATTCAACACAAGATAAACCCTAAAAAGGGGTTTATCAACCTCCCCACACTTAAACCTTAGCATGTCCTCATGCTAAATTAAGAAGGAAACAAGGGGAATGACATTTATTCAATGCAACTAAACTATCTAAATGCAAACTATCTATATGGATGCAAATGCTTGGTCAAAACAAATCAACTTCCAAGAGAACGTATACAAGCACAAGGGCTAACTCAATAAGAATCAAATCCAACCCACAATTGTATTGAACTATTAAAAATATTTACAGACTTGCAAAAATATAGATGATAGTGGTGAATACATGTAATTGAGCAATCGAACCCTCACCGGATGTGTATCCGCTCTATTCACTCAAGTGTTTAGGGGTTGATTCACTCAATTCTCCCCTAATCATGCTTTCCAAAATTTGTTCTTCATCTAACAATCAACAATCATTCAATGCATGTATACAAATATCATGAGATCTTTCCATAAGGTTGTAATGGGGCTAGGGTCAAGGTAGGATCATGTACGGTTAAGTGGACTAGGATTTGAATTTTTGATTAGTCTAGACTTTCCCACGTAACCTATATAATAACCTAGTACTAACCTAACTACCCATCCTTCACTTTTCACATACTTATGCATTTTCTCTTGATTTTCACAACACTTATGGATTGGCTCTTATTGGACTTTACTTTAGGGCATTTTGTCCCCTTTTATTGTTTTTCTTCTTTTTCTTTCTTTTTCTTTTTTTTCTTTTCTTTTCCTTTTCACATTTATTTTTTTTCTTTTTCTTTTGTTTTTCTCATTTTTTTCTTTCAAGTTACATACAAGAATACCAATGCATAAGGTCTATACATTTAATCAATACATGAGTACGCACCTAATTCCCAAATATAGAAATACAAAACACCCTTTATCCCAACCAATGTTCCCAAATCTCCCTAAACTTGAATAGTAAACACTCTCACTAGTCTAAGCTAATCAAAGATCCAAACAAGGAATTTTTATTGTTTTCCGCTTTAGGCTTGTAATGTGCTAAAATAAAGAACAATTGGGTTAAGCGTAAGCTCAAAATTGGTTGACAATGGAGAGTAAAAGGTAGGCTATTTGGGTAAGTGAGCTAATAAAATAATGGCCTCAATAATATAAATGCATAAATACAAGGAATAATTGGACATATAGACTTAAACAAATCAAGGATCACAATCATAGGAAGAGAACAATTTCACACAAGAAGAAAAATAAGTGGTTATAAGATGTAACCACACAATTAGGCTCAAAACTCACAAGCTTGTGTTCTTAGCTCAAAACATGCTTCACAAAATATGAATTCATGCAAGTTCATCAAAAATTTTTCAATCAATTGAGGTGGTGCCCTATAGATAAATTCCTTGGAAAATTTTATTGTTTTGACTAAGCTTATTAATGTAATGTTGTGATTGAGAAATTTTAAAAATTCCTTAGTTAATCCCTTTTTCAATCAAACGGTGTCATATGTAAAAAGGGTCAATTAGGTCTCAACAGTCCAAAATATTTTTCTAATCACAACCAAAGGCTCAAACAAGCTATAACAACTATATAGAGCAAAAGTGAACATATAAAGCAAAAGTGTAAAATCCAGCAAACTAAACAAAAGTATCCATGATAAACCACTATTTTATAGTTTATCTTGTGCTAATTTGAGTGGTTTTTATCAAGTCTTTGCTCACTTATTCATATGATTTGCATGGTTTTACAAATCCTTCCTTATTCTGTGATATGGTTGAAAACATGTTTCCTAGACCTTTAAACTGTTAATTTTGAATATCCTTTATTACCATTCGATGGCGTGATTTGTGTGTTAAGTATTTTCAGGCTTTATAGGGCAGGAATGGCTTAGAAGATGGAAAGGAAACATGCAAAAGTGGAAGGAACGCGAAAAATGGAGTTTTGAAGAGCTTGCAGCGACGCATACGCGTGACTGATGCATACGCGTGAAAAGGAATTCGCCAAATGACGAGTACGCATGACCTACGCGTACGCGTGACATGCATCACTTGCAGAAAGTTGCAGAAAGCGCCGGGGGCGATTTCTGGGCTCCTTTTTGGCCCAATTCCAAGCACAGGAACACAGAATAGAGGCTGGAGAATGGGGGAATCATTGATCATTCATTCATAATTCACAATTTAGGTTTTAGATGTAGTTTCTAGAGAGAGAGAGAGGCTCTCTCCTCTCTCTAGGTTTTAGGATTTAGGATTTCTCTTAGGTTAAGTTTACTTCTTCTCCATTCTAGGTTCAATGTTCCTTTAATTTAGTTTCTCTTCTACTTTTATTTATTCTAGTGATTTGGTTCATCTATTTCTCTTGTTAATTACTTATTTTCCCAATTTGGTTTATGAACCTTCCAATGTTAGATTTGATTTTATATTTAATACAATTTGAGGTATTTCAGATTTATGATTTTAATTTAGCTTTTTACATTCTTAGCTTGAATTGATTAATTCGAGACACTTGAGTTATCAAACTCCTTTGTCAATTGATAATTGGAATTTGTTGGTTGGTTTGGATCCCTCTAAAGCTAGTCTTTCCTTAGGAGTTGACTAGGGCTTGAGGAATCAAGTTGATTAGTCCATTTGACTTTTCTTTATTTAGTAAGGGTTAACTAAGTGGGAGTAATGAACAATTCTCATCACAATTGATAAGGATAACTAGGATAGGACGTCCAGTTTTCATACCTTGCTAAGAGTTTTATTAGTTATTAATTTAATTCTTACAATTTACTTTTCCTTGTTCCTTATTCAAAAATCCCGAAAAGATAATCTTCTATAACCAATAATAAATACACCTCCCTATAATTCCTTGAGAGACGACACGAGGTTTGAATACTTTGGTTATTATTTTTATTGGGTTTGCTTTAGTGACAAACAAGTTTTTGTACGAAAGGATTCTTTGTTGGTTTAGAAACTATACTAGCAACGAGGATTTATCTGTGAAATTTCTTTACTGACAGAAAATCCATTCGTCAATCCACAATCCACAATACTAATATATACAATGATCCAAAAGGTGCAAAATAAAGCAAAATAACATAAACTAGGAGATAGTGCCCGAAAATGTTCACCAAATCCACCGACGGCGACGATGGTGACCTCCCCACACTTTATCATCCTCGATGCTACTGATCAGGCTCATGGTGAGGGTCAACAGTCGTATCTGGCTCCGGCTGGGTCTCAGGCTGGGGCACTGGCTCCTCGGGAGGCTGCTGAGTGTCCTGGGTAGCCTGCGTCTGTGGGGGTTCCTCTTGCTGAGTCGGCTCCTCAACATGCTCCTCCGCGTGCTCTTCCTCGTGATTCTCCTCATCGGATGCGGAAGAGTTGGGAAGAGGGGGTAGTTGAATGCCCTGTGCTGCGAATGCCTGATCCACTCTATCAAGGCGCCGCATAATACGGCACTCACTGCGCTCTATGAATCGAAATAGACGCTGAACCAGAAGATAGGTCGGCTCGGGTCCTGGTGGTGGTAAAGGTGCTACTGCTGCCACTGAAGAAGAGGGTCCTACCGCTGCGGTAGAAGATGAAGGTCTAGCTACCTCTACTGCTGCTCTACTCAAGAGCGGCGCCTGGATGGGGGCTTCTCGTGCACCCACGTACCCCACAGAATAGTAACCTCCTTGTCGTCGTCATTTGGGGGTGGTGGTGTCACGTCATCGTCCCTCCATGGGGCCTCGACTAACTCAATCATCCTAGTGACCAATGTGGAAAATGGTAGTAGGCCACGGATGTGTGCTTTCCACATGCATCGCCTGATCAACCGGGGGAAGTATACCTCCTTCCCCTCCATAACACAGCCAATCAGAAGAAGCATATCCATCGGAATATCAGAAACATGGGTAGTAGGCAGGACATAGTGGGCGAATATCTGCTGCCAAGTCCTAGCCTCTCTAGACAGATAAGCAAATAACATCCCCTTGGGCCTCTTGTTGTCAGAATCCATTACCCAAGGGGTGTTCGGTGTGGCAATAACGCACTTCAGCGCCTCATAATCAAAGGTCATAGTATTTATTGCGATCTCCGCCTGCTGATAGGCACATGTGTCACCAGTCTGAGGTAGGCAATGCAATACACCCTCAATAGCAGCCTCAGTCACTAAGATCTGCCCGCCCCGTAGGTAGACTGAATCAAGAGTTATGCGAAAGAAGTTGCAGTAAAACTCCTTGACCCATGAAGTGTTTATTCTTCCCAAATCCCTATCAACAAAGCCTAAGCCCAATCCCTGAATACGGGTATTAATGGAGCATCTCAGGTCATTGGGAAGGGCCAATTTCTTCTCAATATTCAGATTTTTCTTTCGATAGGTAGGGAAACGAAGCTCACAGTACAGATTCAGAAATCTGTCCGTGTCAGTAGGCAGTAGCTGCTGATTCTCTTTATCCACTTCATTAAGTGGGTTCTTGGCATAGTTGGCATAAGGAGAGATAGTAGAGGCATGAGATTTCTTCCTCTTTCTTGAGGTAGTAGCCTTAGCTTTTCCTTTATCCGACATTCTGAAAAACAGATATGATATGAGTAATTAGCCAGGTAGAGGTATAGCAAGCAAGGCATGACATATTCATGAAGTGACTGAAGAAGATGGAATTCTTGGAATGCAAGTAATCACAAAGTAGAAAAGAAAACAAGGTCACAAACCAAGAATGCAAACAATAATCACATCATGCTTGTAGCTCAATGAGCATCATACCCAAAAAGAATGGTTAAAGAGTTACTTGAAAACTAAAAAGGAAAATTCCGTATGTTAGGCAAGTTAAAAGTTAGAAAAACTAGTTCAAAGGTTAGGGATGTGACGATCATTTGCTTAATTAGGAAGAATGCAGAAAATTAAGGATAACAAGCATACTCACAATCATGAGGGAGAAGCAGTCATTGATGATGAAATATGAGATTGCAAAAGAAGCAATTAATTGAAAGTAAGTTATCAATCAATGTCACGGTCACGGATTAAGCAATAATTGGTGTTACAAAGGGTGAAATGCACTTTGTGTAACATAAACCAAGTTAGAAACCAATTTGAATCAAGTGGGTTACACAAGTGAAATACACCAATTATTGTAAAAGAGGGAACCATGTTCAAGGAAATTGCCAAGTTAAATCAAATGGTGAATGTAGCACAATTCAAAAGGCATTTTATTAACTTGAAAAATGAAAGCACGTACAGGTTCGAATGGATATCACGGGAATAAAAGGAAAGACATGGAAATGCCGACCAATTCATCCTATGAACTGAACTTGGCGAGGTAAAGAAATCTGAATTATTAAAAGTTACAAGTTCAGTCATAGGTGTCAAGTTTTAAGAACAAACATTTCCCAGAAATTTGGGCAGCATTCCAGTAGTAATTCAGATGTTCCTGGATAACAAAAAAGCAGCAACAATTCACATATGTATTCAGAAATCTCATCAAGCAGGAGAGAAGCATGGAATACATATACACAGGCAACATGAAACATAACAACTAGAATTCAGCAGGGCAGCAGTGAAATAGCAGCAAAGCAGTATCAATATAGATACAGAACAACTCATCATCCATCACTCAGCAAACAAGGAATATGCATTCGGAAGATAAACAAATACGGAGCAATTATCAGGCCTAGAATCATCTAACCACATCCTAACTACCTAACCACATTTATTTCTATCTAGCCTATCATGCAGAATTAATCAACTAACTAATCTAATCTAATCATGCTAAAATTAATGAAAGCAGTAAGGAAACAGAGCAATGGGGCAGGGGGAGGTGGATGACCTGGGGTGAAAAAGTAGAGTGAAGTCGAAATAGAAAAAATGGGAAGGAGGGGGCAGCAAAGCGGTGCTGTCAGCAGCGGCGGCTCACGGCGGCGCCGGTGGTTGCAGCGGTGGAGCAGAAAAGGGAAGCGCAGAACAGAGCACGGTGCAAAGGGTAGCTCTGGCGCAAGGGTGTTGGCAGAGTAGTGAGTGTGAGTGGTGAGAAGAGAGACGAAGAGGGAGAAGAGGAGGATTGGTGGTGGTGGTGGGTGACCGCGGTGGTGTGCAGTGAGAATGAGAGGCTGAGGGTGAGAGAGAGAGAGCAGAGAGGAGAGAAAAGAAGAGAGGCTGGAGGAGAGGAGAGGATGGTGGCGGCGGCAGTGGCGTCGCCAGCGCGGTGGTGGGTGGTTGCAGGGATTGGGGTGGCTATGGAGGTTTGAGAGAATGAGAGGGAAGAGTGAATGTTGAAGAGAAGAGGGAGTGAGGGTTGCGCGACTGCACTAGGGTTCACCGCGTCCTTGGGTTAAAGTTTTTTGAATCTACGCGTGCGCATACCGTGCGCCCCGCGTGGCGGGGAAATGAGTGAGTGGCACAGAAGCGTCAGGTGCGCCTTCGCGTAGATGGGGATGTAGGCATGGGTGCGGACGCGTACAGTGCACCTCCGCGTGGGGTGAGTTGGGCCAGAGGCTTAAGACTAGCCCAGAGTTAGCACACTCTCGGGTTATAGGCCTGGGAACTACGTCAGCGCATTGACGCGCACGTGGTATGTGCGTATCCGCGTACATTTCCTTCTAAGCGTATGGGCGCGCATGCGTGTTGTGCGCATCTGCATGTATGGAGTTGTGCTTGAAGCATAGTGTTTGCGCAGGGGTGGCCTAACTCTCTGGAAAATGTATGGGCCTGCATCCGCGTACGGACGTGCACGCGCACAGCGTGCGTACGCGTCCTTGCCCCCTTTGTTTTTTTTTTTTCAGAAATAGCAAAAACAGCTCAACATCCTCCTAACACTACCTACAGCTCAAAATTAGCCAAAAATACAAAATGACAAAAATTCTTTTTGGCTTTTTGAGAATCTTCAAATACAAGCAAAAGAGATTTGCTCTACAAGCAACTTATAACCAATTTATTGAAACAAGTATATGGAAAGAAAACTATCTACAATGGTAACTCAAATCACTTATTAATAAAAAATGCAAGAGGATGGAAAGAGTTTACCATAGTGGGGTGTCTCCCACCTGGCACATTTAGTTTAAGTTCTTAAGTTGGACATTTGGGAAGCTCTTTGTCATGGTGGCTTATGCTTGTACTCATCCTTGATTCTCCAAGGATCTTTACTCCTCAAATGGTTGACAGAAGTTCCAACCATCTTCACCAAGTTTAGATGGAGTTCCACCCAAGATACGAGCTCCCATAGTTGGTCTTCGTGCTTCGATCCGGGATCCCATATCTTATTTTTGCACCCGTCTTCAAGTTGATCTTCATGAATTGTCCATTCGGGTGGTTGACAAATAGAATTCTCTTTAGCACACCAAGTCTTTTTCCTAGACCCATGTAAAGTAGCATTCATCCAATCATGGTCCCTATACCTTGAGAACTTGACCTCAATGAGCCTAATTTCCAACTTCCAACCACTACACAACTCCTTTTTACCCTTAGTTCTACAAAGAGCTCTAAGTTGTCCATCTGTCTCAATCAAGCCATATTCAAGTGAGAAAGTGAAGCTTAAGGGTAAGATTTTTACCCACTTGAATGTTGTGTTAGATGGTGGCTTAGGGAGGGGAACCTCCCCACACTTAGACAATGCAAGGTCGACTTCCTTATGCTCTTATTTGGGTATCTCAACCTCTTGACAACTTCTTTCATCTTCTTCTTGCTTGTTGACTTCTTCCAATTCCTCCTCATCATCAATCGAGTCAAATTTGGGAGGTTGTGTGAAACCTACTTCCATATCAACTTCACCTTTGATGGAAGAGTCTTCAATGAGATCGCCAACATCATTTGGTGTTGAGTTGTCTTCAATAGCGTCAATTTCACACCCCATGGGAGAGGATTCAATGTTTGATAAGAAATCATTGATGATTGAATCCATCTCTTGATCAACCTTCTCATATTCTTCAATCTTTATATGCTCCGGAGGTTGTTGAGATCCACATGGTGGTTCCGCATCTCCTAGATCTTCAACCACTTCTTTCTTTTCTTCAATGACCCTAGGTTTCTCCAATTGCTCCAATACAAAGCTCAACTCTTCCTTCTTCACCAGATTTTCCAATCTCTTTTTCATGCTTTGCTCATCTTTTGATTTTTCACATGTGGCCACGGAAGCACCTTGAGTGTTTAAGCATTGGTAGGCTAAAGTATGCACTACCTTAGTCAAGTTAGTCACAAACTCTAGGGTGTTCGTTTGCATATTTGCTTGTCCTTGAAGTAGCAAGGTGAGAGAATCGTCTATTGAGGCTTGGGGTGGATAGGAGGGTTCATTATTTTGGAGAAATAGTTCATAGTAGGAAGGCGGTTTTTCATAGTAGTCATGATAGGGCTGTGGTGGTTCCAAAGGTTCTTGCTCATAATAGTCACAAGGATGTGGTATAGGTGATTGGTCATACAATGGATATGGGTCATAGAAGGTGCTTGGTAAAAATGGGCTTGTGAGCATGGTTGATAGTCAAGTTGAGAATGAGGTTCATAAGCTTATGGTGGTGGTACTTGATTATCGCAAAAAGAGTCATCATAGCCATTGAATTGGCATGCACTAGGATGTGAATTATACCTATAAGTATCCGGAGGTTGTTGCCAATAGGAGTGATCAATTCCTTGAGACTCCTCCCATCTTGAAGTGTTCCATCCTTGGTACATGTTGTCATTAAAGTCCACATTTCCTACAACATAGTGAGAACTAAACTCATAGCCAAAGTGAGAATTCATAGTGGAAAAGCAAAATAAAACTAATAAAACTAGAAAACAAGCAAAAGACAAGCTATTCACAATATTCACATATATACAATAACCAATAACATAACACCATTGCGATTCCCCGGCAACGGCACCATTTTGATGAACGAATTTTTGACGGTTTAGAATTCTCAAATGAAATCTCGTCGAAGTATAGTTTCTAAACCAACACTAATCCTTTCATGCAAAAATTTTGTTTGTCACTAAAACAAACCTATAAAATTATAAACCGAAGTATTTAAACCTCGGGTCATCTCTAAAAGGAATTGCAGGGTAGTGTTCTTGTTATTGGCTATGGACATGTATATTTTGGGGTTTTGATTAGCAAACAAGAAAAGTAAATGATAAAGGAATTCAAATGACAAAAAGGTCTTGGCAAGGGTTGGTGGTCAAGGTTCTCTATCCTTATCACTAACCATAACATGATAATTGCAAGGATCAATCCCACTAAGTCATCCTCTAACAAGTAAAGGAAAGTCAAATGAGCTATATCAATCCAAGTCCATAAGTCCTAGCTATTCACTAATTGAATTAATGAGAGCTAGAGTCAATGGCTACCAACTATCAATCACTTGGACATTAGCAACTCAAGAATTCCTAAGTTACCTTCCCAAGCCAAGAACATAAAATTCTACTCTAACATCTTCTCAAGCATTTTGACAAACACTTGGAAGGTATAAAAGGAAAACATAGTAAATTGACAACAAGAATGGAATCTAATAATAATTATTGCAAGGAATTAACAACAACAATCAAAAGGAACACAATTATTATGAATTACCTCAAATTACATTAAAAGAAAATAAGAGAAACAAAAGTAGATCCACAACAAAGTATAGAAATAAAATAGAAGAAATTACAACAAAAGAATGAAAGAACAAGATATAGAAACATAGAATTGAAAGGTAGAAGTAGATGAAAGCAAAGATTAAAACCTAGACCTAAGAGGAGAGATTAACCTAAACCTAATCCTAATTCTAGAGAGAAGAGAGAGCTTCTTTCTCTAGAAAACTAAGCTAAAACTAGATCTAAAGTACAATGAATGTCTAATGGTGTGAAGTGATGCCTTCCCCTTCAATCCTTGGTTTCTTTTATCTTTTCCCGCAAAAAACTCAGCTCCAAATGGGGCCAGAAACCCTCCAAAATCGCTAGGCATGAGTTTGACTAAGAAAATCACGTGCGGCCTTCGGCGCGTACATGTACAGCGCGCGTACGCATCCATGGAGCTTTTCGCAATACACGCGGGAGCGCATAGTGCGTGCGCGCGTCCATGGGCGTTTTCCAAATCTTTGACTTTTCATGATTTCTCCACTTTGTATGCTTTCCTTTCACTCCTTTGATCCTCTCCTAGCCCTTTTCAATCTGAAATTACTAACAAACAAATCAAGGCATCTAGTGGAATCAAAGGAAGATAAAAATCATCAAATTAACGGTCTAAAAAGCATGTTTTCACATCTAAGCACAAATAAAGAGACAATCACAAAATCATGCTATTTCATTGAATAAATGTGAGGAAAGGTTATCAAAATACTCTAAATTCAACACAAGATAAACCCTAAAAATGGGGTTTATCAACCATGCAGCTCTAAAATATTTATTAGCTAAAAAAGAGTCCAAACCAAGGTTAATACGTTGGATATTGTTGCTGTAAGAATTTGATTTAGAAATCAAAGATAGGAGTGGTTCCCAGAATTTAGTGGCGGACCACTTGAGTTGCCTAGAGCACATTAAGACTGACTCCACTCCTGTCAATGATGCTTTTCCATTTGATAGCTTGCATGCAATATCTGAAGTAGTTTCTTGGTATGCACCTATAGCTAATTATTTAGTTAGTCATAAATTCCCTCCCAATTTTACTAAGCATCAAAGGGACAAGCTGAAAATCGAGTCCAAATATTATATATGGCATGACCCATATTTATGGAGGTATGGTGCTAACCAGATAATTAGAAGGTGTGTGCCTCAATCAGAATTCCAGTCAATTTTAGAGGCCTGCCACTCTTCTAAGAGTGGTGGACATTTTGGTCCTCAAAGAACAGCTAAAAAAATTTTAGACTGTGGATTCTGGTGGCCCACTCTTTTTAAGAATGCTACTGCCTTTTGTAAATCTTGTTCCCCATGCCAAAGGTTTGGGAACATGTCCAAGAGGGATGAGATGCCCTAACAGCTTATGCTATTCTGTGAAATTTTTGATGTTTGGGGCATTGACTTCATGGGTCCATTCCCAAATTCTAGTTGTTTCTTATATATCTTGTTAACAGTTGATTATGTTTCTAAATGGGTGGAAGCAATTCATGCCCGTACTGATGATGCTAACATTGTTGTCTCTTTTGTTAGAAATCATATTATCTGTCGCTTTGGATCACCACGAGCAATCGTGAGTGATCAAGGCACTCACTTTTGTAACAGGAGATTAGCAGGTCTACTAAAGAAACATGGCATTATTCACAAGGTAGCCACAGCTTACCATCCCCAGACCAATGGGCAAGCAGAGGTGTCTAACAGAGAGATAAAGCGCATCTTGGAGAAGATAGTCAAGCCTCACAGGAAAGACTGGAGCACCAGGGTTGTAGACGCACTTTGGGTTTATCGGACAGCATACAAGACACCCATACGGAAAGGCTTGTCACCTCCCAGTGGAGGTGGAACACAAGGCTTTCTGGGCTGTAAGGGAATGCAACATGGGATTTGAGAAGGCTGGTGCTGAAAGGAAGCTGCAACTAGCAGAACTAGAGACCCTTCGACTCGAAGCCTATGACAACTCCAGGCTATACAAAGAGAAGGTGAAGGCTGTGCATGACAAGCATATCAAGAGAAGAGAGTTCAGACCTGGGGAGCTAGTTCTCCTTTACAACTCAAGGCTGAGGCTCATGCCAGGCAAGCTGCGATCAAGATGGGAAGGCCCCTATAGAGTAAAGAAGGCGGAGCCATACAGAGTCTTCCACCTGAGTTATCCCTCAAGTTCCAAATTCATCAAGGTCCATGGACATCGCTTAAAGCTGTATAATGGTGAGAAGATGAAGAATAACAAGGAGCTAGAGATCTTCCTCTTGGAGGATCCACCAACAGAAGCAGACTGAGCTTGTGGACCGCCCAACTTAAGGACGTAAAAGTAAAATGCTAGGTGGGAGACAACCCACCATGGTATGATCGTCCCTTTTCATTCCTAGTTTTATTTTATTTTGTTTTTCACAAGTGTTCATGCATAATCATCTGCATTCTGCATTCTGCATAATAAAAAAAATAGTGGACGACGCGCAAGCGTCACTGACGTGTACGCGTCATGTGTGAGTTCACACCACCAAAGAATTGACCCGAGAGTCAGGCAGGTGCGGCGCTGGAAGTGTGCTTTGCGCACAAGCAAGTCCACGCGTACGCGTCTCTCACGCGTGCGCGTCGCTTGCGCTTTTTCCAGTCCACGCGTATGCGTCCCTCACGCATACGCGTCACACTAGAAATTGGTGTAATTTGATGTTTGACCTGAGAGTTGTGCTGCCCTCATGCTGGAACTGTGCTAGAGGCACAAATTGACCCACGCGTACGCGTCCCTGACGCGTGCGCGTCAGTTTCACAACTGGGCGATCCACGCGTGCGCGTACTTGACGTAATTGGCACAAACCGCTATCACGCGTACGCATCCCTGACGCGTGCGCGTCACTTCAAACATGGGCGATCCACACGTACACGTGTCGTACGCGTACGTGTCGCATGCGACGCACAATTACACCAGTTCGCCACCTGATCTCCAATCTTCCCTCCCCCAATCCTAATTATCTTTCTATTATCATTCTTTTTTCTTTCTTCTTCCTTCTTTCTTCCTTATTCTTTCTTATTCTCTACTACTTTCTTCTTTCCCTTTTTCATCTTCTACATCAGGTTTCTTCCTCTCCTCCACTCTTTTCTTTTCTTCTTTTATTCATTGCATTTAATTACTTTTCCTTCTTCCCAATTTTTCTTTTATGCTTAGTTATTTATGGTTTCTTTTTCATTCTTTTCTTGTTCCATGCATTTTCATGTTGGTATTGGAGTTTTATTTGGGTAACACCTTATTATCATTAAGCTTGTGGATATTACGAGGAGTGATTTGACAATTGACATTTAATTTTGGATCTCATATACATTTGGATACCTTATTTTCATTCCTATTATAAGTTGCACACTAAGTGTTTGTGAAAAAGCTCTTATGGCTTTTTGAATCATATTTTCTTTTACTCTTTTACTTGAATGCCTCTTTTTTATAACACTTGTGCTCCACATGTATTTGGGATTATCATTCACAATTGTCATAATTACAAATGCTCTTTTATTTGGCACATTTATTACTTGATGCTTGAGTTATGCTTCTCATACCTATTACTTGCATGCTTTTACCCTCTTGCATCCAATTATTCTAAATTGCCTTTTTGCTTTTACTTGATGTCTTACCTACATGTTGTAGCTACCATGTATTTAAGCTACTATCTTTTCTTTGGCATTCATTATTACTTGGAATTTTCTCTCTTCTGGTTTTTAGTTATCTATATTTACCATTCTTCCTCTTTTCTTCTTCCTTAGGCATAGGTACCAAGAAAGGAAAAGAGAAGGCCACTAACAAGCCACCAGCAAGGCGAAGAACCAAGAGAACACCAGCCAAGACACCACCATCTACCAGTGTTAAGCCACCAACAAAGAGGGTAAAGAGGATCATTAAAGTTGACGAATTAGAGAAAGCCTTCCCCGCACGGGACTCCTCACGGTTCCCTAACTATTATTGTGAACAGATGTTCCCCATCCTAGCCGAGAGGAACTACAATAATGAGCATCTACTCATTGTTCCAACACACTTTATTGATTTTGTGGAGCCCCGCATAGAGAGGAGACAGTAGAGATTTTTGAGGAGGCAGCCGCGGGAGGCCAACTTATCATGGGTAGTTGAATTCTACTCCAACTTCTACTCGCCTACCCTCCAGATTGTCTATGTTCGTCAGCAGCAAATTCCTGTCTCCAAGAGTGCCATACAGAAAGCACTGGATCTTCCACCCAGTCCAGAGAGATTGGATGCATATCAAGAAGCCTCTCTAAAGCGCCAGATGTATCAGTTCGACTGGGCCAGTGTCCTTGGAGTTATCGCCCAACCTGGCAGCACTTGGATCTATGGGCCGCATCGATCAAAACCCAAGAGCATCTCAGCCCAGTCACTTACCTTGGAGGCTCGCGTGTGGGCACAGATTATGTCCCACTATATCTTTCTGAGTACTCACGAGTCCACATTCACAGCAGATATGGCTGTCCTCATCTGGTGCATCCTGACAGAGCAACCCCTCAACCTGCCCCGACACATCCGGCAAGCCATGGGACACGAACAGATTGCGAATAACCTGCCTTTTCCTGCCTTGGTTTCATATTTAGTCTCTGCAGCAGGTGTGTCCTATCAGGCAGGAGACACGAAGGTCATGATCTCTAGGGCCGACCAGTATGTCCCACATGGGAAGTACATCAGGCCACCAGTTCCTTCTACGAGCAGGCCTACAAGCCCATCTTTGGATACTCCTCCTTCTTCCACTACACCTTCATCCACACCACAAGCACAATTCACCCATCAGATGTTTATTCAGATCCTTGAGAAGTTTGACTGGTAAGACCGGCGGATGGAGCAAATGGAGTACCGTAACAAGTACCGATACAACTACCTGAAGGAACTCATTATTGGTACTCACCCACCTCTAGAACAGAAGGACACCCCGGACTCCCCTTCATCCAGTAGCACAGGAAGGCAGGGCGAACCAGACAGCGGAGGCGATGCTTCCAGCCCTACCTTGCTCCTTACTGGTGGCACGGAGGACCGTGACAAGCCTTAAGTGTGGGGAGGTCAGTCCTTGACTTCCGAAGGTAACTTCTCTCTCTTGACACCAACATTCTAGTTTTTATTTTGTTAGATAGGATAGATTGCATGATAATAGCTGCTTGCATGTATGTTCTGCTTGGTTGAAGTAATAAATTCTTTTCAAGACCTTACTCTATAGCATTTCACTGATTTAAATTGAAAGTTTTTGTAAAATTTGTTTGAAGATTGTAATTTGGAACATGAATTATAGCTAAGAACACACAACCTGTGAGATTTTGAGCTTGATTATATGGTTACATTATTTAACCATGATTTTTATTCTTGTGTGTTTTCTTCTCTATGATTGTAATCTATGCTTTGTTCCATTCTATATGTCCATTGTTTAGTATATTTGCATGCATACATATGACTGAGGCCATCATTTGTCATTAGCTCACTTATCCCAAATAGCCTACCATTTCAATTACCTTTGTTTGCCACTTTGAGCCTTTTAATCCCCATTTGTTCTTTATATTACCACATCACTAGCCTTAAGCAGAAAAATAATTAATTACCTGATTTGAATCTTTGGTTAACTTAAGATAGTGTGTTAATCAAGTGTGGGGAATTGTAAAAAACCTGGGTTAATGGGAATGTGTTGTATTTCTACTTTACTTAAATATTGAGAATTTGGGTGCCTACTCATATGAGATCAGAAAAACCATATGCATTGATATGTTATGTTTGCTTTCATGTTTAAAAATAAAAAAATTTTGAATACATAAATAGTACAATATAAATAAATAAATAAATAAATAGGGGACAAAATTATCTCAATGTTAAGTTTAATAAAAGATCAATGAATATGTGGTGAAATTAAAAGAAAAATTTGATACATGAGTATGTAATACAAAAGTGGGAATTATGGGTAGTTAGGCTTGATTTTACAAGTACATAGAGTGTGTGTGTGTGTGTGTTAGGTGAGAGCTTAGGTTAGTTAAAGATTCATATTATAACTTACTTGGCCATACATATATCCTCACCCTTACCTTAGCCCCATTACAACCCTGAAAAGACCTCATGATTTTTGCATTGGTATACTAAATATTTGTTGATTGGTTAGATGAAGAACAAAGTTTTAGAAAGCATGACTAGAGAAGAGTAGAGTGATCAATCCTAGACACTTGAGAGATTAGAGTGCATATACACTACCAGTAAGGGTTTAATGCTTGATTCTATGTTCCCTGCTTTCATGAGCTATCTTCTTACAAGTTTACTTGTCTTTACTGTATGATTTGAATTAGTGAAATTTGATTTATGTTTACCTTGGAGAACTTGTTTACTTTTAACCAAGTAGATAGAAACATCTTAGCATATAGTTGCATTTATAGGTTGCATCTCATGAGTCTTACTTTTCCCCATTTATTCTTTTGATCTCCTTAAACTTAGCATGAGGACATGCTAATGTTTAAGTGTGGGGAGATTGATAAACCACTATTTTATGATTTATCTTGTGCTCAATGGAGTGGTTTTTATCAAGTCTTTGCACACTTATCCATACAAATTGCATGATTTTACAATTTCTTCCCAATTTTGCTCTATGATTGAAAACTTGCTTCTTAAGCCTTTAAATTGTGTATTTTTTATTTCTCTTTATACCATTCGATGCCGTGATCTGTGCGTTAAGTGTTTTCAGGCTTTATAGGGCAGGAATGGCTTAGAGGATGGAGAGAAAGCTTGCAAAAATGGAAGAAACACAAGAAACTAAGGATCTGACCAGCGAAGAACGACGCACGCGCGCACATGACGCGTGCGTGTGATTTGGAGATTTGCACAGCGACGCATGCGCGTACCTGACGCGTACGCATGACATGCGCCACGTGCAGAAAATGCAGAAACCGCTGGGGGTAATTTTGGGCTGAGTTTGGACCCAGTTTTTGGCCCAGAAATACAGACTAGAGCCAGGGGACAAGCAAAGACTCAACACACATTGACACATTCTCATTTGCATAGTTTTGAGTTTTTAGTTTTGAATCTTAGAGAGAAAATCACTACTTCCTCTAGGGATTCTTCACGTTCATAGTTTTAGAGTTTCAGGCTTTTGATTTGGATATTGAGAAGAGTTACTACCTCCGTTGAAGTTTTCATTATTCTAGTTTGTTTCGTTATTTCTTTACTCTTTTTAATTGCCCATTAACCTTGTTCAGATACGTATGTTTATGGGTTTGGAATTTATTAGTGTAAAGAACTATTTTTATTTTTAATTAATTTTCAGTTATTATTTAATTTATCATGTCTTCTTCTTATTCCCTTTATATGCCTGTGAACGTTGTATTCATGTCAATGGAGTAGACTCCCAACTTGACTTAGGAGTTGATTGAAAGGAAACTCTTGAGTTGGAATACTCAAGTGTTAATTGGTAATTGAAAGTTGTTGGTTGACTCTCTAGTCTCTGACTCTAATCCTTCCTTAGGAGAGGATTAGGACTTGGAATTCAGAGTTGGTTAGTTAGTTACTTGACTTTTCTTTATTCAGTAAAGGATAACTAAGTAGAACAACAACTTTTTACTATTACACTTGGGAAAATCCAACAAGGATAGAAATTCCAATTAATCTTCTCCCGGTCAAGGCTTTTATTTTAATTATATAAATTCTCTCGTTAATTTTCATTGCTTTAATTTACAATTGTTTATTTTCCTGTTCTCCAACTCTTAAAATTTTTCGAAAAACTTCTGATCAATAATTCGCACTCTTTTGTCAACTCGTTGGGAGACGACCTGGGATTTCTACTCCCAGTAATTTTATTCTAATTTTGTGATAACCCTTTCTAAATTGATAAGCGAAATTTTCGTCGGTTAAAAACTGTACTTGCAACGCTGTTTTTATTATAATTTCTTAATCGGCAATTTTCCGCCACGTCACTTACTAATTAATTTTATTAACTTGTCAGATCTGTCTGGACCTATTAAAATATAAATAAATACATAAATAATATTTTTTATTAACAAAGTTATTATATATTTTATATTTATTATATTTTAAAAGTTCAAAAATTCTTGTAAACATTAATTTGGCAGATTACATATAAGCAACTTTTTATTAAAATTTTTTTTTTAAATAATATTTTTAAAATTTTTATTTTTATAAAAAATATTGTCAAAATTTTTAATACATCTCAAGTTAGATCAGGCTCAATAATAAGTTTAGACTCAATATTTAAAAAAAAAATTAATAGACTATAGATTAAAGTTTAAACTAATTAATTATATGACAAAGTTAACCTGTTAAGAGTAAAATATGATCAGACTTGGACTATTTCTATACCGTCTATATACGAGTGAAAGAGGAGAGTGAATTGAAAAAAAAATTGACTCTCAAAAATAAAAAAATAGAGAGAAAATAATAC
The DNA here is from genome assembly GCF_003086295.3 of Arachis hypogaea. Classification (NCBI taxonomy): domain Eukaryota; kingdom Viridiplantae; phylum Streptophyta; class Magnoliopsida; order Fabales; family Fabaceae; genus Arachis; species Arachis hypogaea. The sequence goes on from NC_092051.1 coordinate 99,513,013, forward strand.
AGTGATATTAGTATAATTTTTTAGGTTTTTTTAATAAAGTAAAATAATAAGTTTAGATTTTCTTTGTTATTGTTATTATTAAATTTAATAAAACTTAATTTATTATTACAGAAAATAAATTAATAAAATAATTTTACTAATAAAATAAAATTTAAAATATACTTTTAATTATATTGGGGGGTAAATATTCATATACTATAAAAGTTTTTTTTTAAAATCTCAATTGCCCCCACATAGTATTGTGTGCAGTGGCCAGTGGGTCTGTGCCTGTATATGCATATATATTGTGCAGAAAATAATATGTACAAAGGTGCACAATAAAAGGGTGCATGCATGGTGTCGAGTAATTCAATCTTCTACCTACATCGTGAAAAAAAAAATAAATTTTTGAATCTACCTTTTAAATAGAATAATAATACAATAAAATAATATAATATAATAATACCACAATCATAACATAATTTTCATGAATAAAGACCTCCAAAACATCACACCAACCAAATATAGGTGTGAGCGAGTATCATTCATTAGTCAAATATTTGTTTCGTTTATATAAGAATATTGGGATCCTCTCTTTTATTATTCATTGCAAAAAAATATAAGAATGATATACATAGCAAATCATGCTAAAAACACTAAACCCTATTAATTATTATAGTAGATATATATAAGTTAAAATATGATTAAAAAACAATTAATCACTAAAATAATTAAAATTTTATCGTAGAATGTTCAAACATATTTTGATATAATAATTAAACTTTTTAATTGCAGCATAATCTTACTTTTCTATAAACATCAAATATATAACTTTGTAAGGTACCTTTCTATTAATTTTTGTATTTAATATTTATTATTTTAAATTATCGACGAGCAAGAAACAAAAAAGAAAATCAATTACAAAGAAACAGCACGAGGAAAGGCAACTCAAAATCCATAAAGAATTAGAACGAAATTATAGTAGAAAGAGAATTATAAACAATTAAAAAAAAAAGATATATGCAACAAAAGGGGAGGCTGCATGAGAACTTTTAAACTGCTTTGGAGGAACTCCAAAGCAAACATGAAATCTACTTCAACCTAAATATTGTGATATCTTTTTTGGGAGGCAATTGAAAGCCCATGGAAGATACTAGAAAGTTAAGCTAGATAGAGTGATAGAGTAAGTTTCTAAACTTGCACTAAAAATTTCAATAAAATTCTCATAGTAGTCTCGAATGATACTACTGCAGGCTGCCAAACCAAATTCACTAACGGAGCCATCTGTGTTGATCATAATCTAGAATTAAGATATGGGCACTGAGATACGTGGATAATAGATAATTCTACCACAAGGGATTTACTTTTTTCAACACATTTTACTGTAAATTGATATTCCTTAGCCAGACTCAAGTTTTCTACGAAGAAAAGAATCATGGCTATAACCTAAGCTTTAGGCAAGTAGTTGCAAAGAAAAAGGGTCACAGAATCCAATTGAAAGTGAGATCAAGATCCTCTAAAATAAGGGAGTTGGTAAAATAATAAAGTGAATGATTAATCATACTTAAATTGATAATATGGTTCATATATAATAAAAGTTACATGATTAATGATAATTAATTATATATAACTATATTTCAACTTTAGAATTTGACTTTTTTTTTTGCAAATTAATAAAAATCAGGAATTAGATGAGAATTATTTAAAACACAAAGAAGTGTTGGACTAATTAGGATTATTGTTTGGGTCTATCTAATGTCTTAAGTGCACTTATTAAAGTGTTAAACATGAAAATTTTCTTATTAAAAATAAAAGTTTGAAAGATTTCCATTCTTTTATAATATATTTATTAAAAGAAATTAAAAATTGTCTTAACGGCGTTGTTAGCAAATTCTTATATTTAATTAAAAGAAGTCTTCCTTTAAGAAGAAACATGCCTTTTTTGTGAGAAATTATTTGTCTCAATTGAAAAATTCGGTGAAGGGGCTAATATAATTGAATGACTAGAATTCTACGGTTACGAGATCGCGACAAAATTAATAGAGGGACTGGTTGTTTGAAAAAATGATGATTAAAGTCGAATTATTATTTTCTAATTATAAAGGGACAGATAGTCCTTCCTTAAAATAACCAGAGATGTGGGGTTTCACTCTTAATATATATGAATTGCCAATATATTAAAAGATATAGATCCTAAAGCAAAAATAATTTCAGAACCATATCAACCAAGTCCTTCCATGAGTAAGAATGCTTTATATCAAGGGGCTGCAACTAGGCACTACAAATGGAACTGGAACTGGCCACAGCCAGCAAGGGAAGAAGCCCTTGAAATCAGGAATCTCATGCGGCCGAGTTGACAGATGTACTGCTGGCCTTACTTTCTCAAGGTTTGGGATTATAAGAAACTAGGTGAAGGATCTAACCGCCTTTGGAGACAGGTCGGGTGTTGGTCCATTACTATCTATACTGTCCTCAACCGGAGTTATCATTAGGACTACATATTCATAATTCTGCTTCATATTCACGTCCCAGAGGTACAACATAAGCATGGTGAATTATGAGTAGATGAAAATCATGTGCAGATCATAGTCTTTAATCATAGTGAATTTGTATCAACCTCCTCTAAAGTGAAGAGATTGGTAAATGAGAAAGTAAAAGTCTAATCAATCTTGAATTAAGATAGTAAAATTCATCTATGATAGAAATTATAAATTCAATGGTAATTAACTCTTCACTTTTATCACTTTATCAACCTTTTTAATTTAGATTATCCAAATTTAGAGAATTCACTCCGCTATTGATAGTTTTTTAATTTCACATGCTAACTCAAAGGTTCTAAGTTAAACTAAAATAATTTACAAATTTTAGATGACTTCTAATAGAGAGTACAATAGTCCTAAGTAGTACAGTATTTTAAATAACTCTAAAAAAGAACTAACCATTAGTGCATATTTTTTAGAGTTTTGGAAAAAATATGAAGGATCCAAAACTGCATAGACCTCTCTACCAGAATAAGATTTTCCTAAAAACCAATCTATCTATAGAGAATTTAGATTGAAGGAAAATGGAGATACCAAAGGGTTTTCTAACAAGTTTAAAATAGTACATAAATAATATCTCAAGCAACTTTAGGTATGGCTGAAAGCACTCCTTAATAATTACGGATCAATTATTATCCTAGACTTTTTCTGTACTAATTTGTTCTTATATCAATCTATATCAAACATGCCATTGCAGATTTAGACATTTGGAGAATGTGTATTTCAGAGTATATTTTTATAATCCTCAAAATTTTACACAAGAAATCTTGAATAAAAATGTTTTTTCAATGTAAAATTCCAAAGAATGTAAAAATATTGCACGATAAATAGGTCCCTTGGTGTTATTATATTATTCTGTACCGCTGAACGTTTAAGGGACTAAGTGCATTGCAAAACCCAATCGGGAACTTAAATGATACCATAGGAATTTAGAAGAGAGACTAAGATTGAGAGAGATAGAGACGAAGAGTTTGAAATTAAATTAAGTCTCTCTGTATTATATTTGGTGAAAAGTATATAAAAGTATGTCTTAAAATCCTATTTGATTTAAGATAAATATGGAGTATGTCTTAAAATCCTATTTGATTTAAGATAAATATGGAGACTGAAACAAACAAAATTACTTAAATATTTTGTTAATTAAAAAATAAAAATTAAATAATTTGTCAATCCAAGAAGATTTTTCCTAACAAGACACGCCGTGATAAGAGAATTTTTGCCGGTTTAGAATCAAGAATCAATTCATGAGTAGCATAGTCCAAACCAACAATGAATTCTCTTAATCAAATGTCAAATTCAAATTAAAATAACCGAGAGTAATGAAACCTCGGGTCGTTCTTCCTAGGAATGCAAATAAAATGTTACTTCTTTCGGTTGTGAAGAGGGCAAAAGGGATTTTGTAATTAAAGAACAAAAGATTAAAATAATTTAAGAAATAAAAGAACTAAGGAATGCTCAAAATTGATGTAGTTGCAATAAAAGCGAAGGCAAGATCAAAACTTAGTGAAAATGCTATAAATGCAATAAAAGAACCCTGACTTGGGCATGAGTATCCAAGGAACCTTATCATTGCCATAACCACAACTATAGTAATTATCAGGAGTCAATCTCGCCTAGTCAACCCCAACCATCGAGGAGTAAGTCAAGCAAGTATAATTGACCTTAATCCATAAGTCCTGACCAACTTACCAAACTAGTTGATAAAAGGCTAGTGTCAATGGAAACAAGAGTTAACTAACTACCCAAGAATTACCACTAAATGTTAGACATTATGACTCTAGTATCCTAGGAACTCAAACCACAAGCCAAGGTAGGAAAATCTACTCAAAATCTAGAGTTGGCATTTTCACAAACACCTTGTGTGCATAAAAGTAAAGTATGGAAAAATTGCAAAGTAAAATGTAAAATTACAACCAACTATCAACAAAACCAAACATAAACAAGCAATCAAACATAAAGGAAGCATGAAATGTAAAATTCATCAATCAAAACTTCAAGAAACACAAAATTACAATATAAACAAAGTAACTTGAACCAAAAGAAAATGAAAGTAAAAGTGCTTGAATTAAAGAGGAAACTGAGAGTACTTATAATTGAAGAAGTAAAATCAAAGATCAAAGCTTGCTATAAAATGCTACAATGGAAATTGATAAACTCTAGGAGAGCTATCTACTCTACACTACTCCTACTCCTAATTACTATGTAAACTATGTAAAAATTGCTCCAATGCCTCCCCCCTTGATAAGTCTTCAATTCTCCTTCATATAGCACTTCCAAACAGCAATCCATCCTTCCAAAATGGACCAAGAGGCCTCCAAATTCGTGCAACACATGCCTCATTAATGAAATCACGTGCAGAGACCTGTGCGGACGCACAGACGTGTGCGTCCGCACACGCGGCTAAAAATTGACCTGTGCGTGCGTACGCACACATGGGAATTCTCGCTTGTGCGCGCACACGCAGGGCTGTGCGCACGTACGCTTTGCTGTGTGTGCTTTTCCTTGTTTTCTTCATTTTTTCTCCATTGTACATGCTTTCTTCCACTTTTGCCTAGCCAACCTTGTTTAAATGACCTGAAATCACTCACGAAATAGATCACGGCATCGAATGGCACAAATGTGGGATTAAATTACTCTATTAAAGTACAAAATTGCATGTTTTCACCTTTAGGATCAAATTAGGGATCAAACACAAAAGTATGCTATTTTGGTGCTTAAGTGTAAGTTCATGTGCTAGAATCCATCCAATTGAGTCAAAATATACCATCAAATATGGACTCATCAACTTTCCCACACTTAAACAATATCATGTCCTCATGCTAAACTAATAAGGAGAATGATCAAAGGGGGTAATCAACTTATTAAATGCAACTACCTATATGCATGCGAGTATGTAAATACCATATATCTATCTATCTATCTATCTATCTATCTATCTATCTATCTATCTATCTATCTATCTATAGTGTCTATATAAAATTGGTGAAAACAAACAATCAAATTCCCAAACAAGTATGGACAAATAGGGCTAAGCAAGGAAATGATCCAATGCAATCAAAAATCTAAAGAATTGATTTAACTCATCAAAGTGAAGCAACTTGCAAGAATACATGAAAAGAAGAATAAAAACATAGAATTGAGTCATTGAATCCTCACTAGGTGTGTGTACACTCTAAGCACTCGGTGTTTAGGTTTCAATCACTCAAATCTCTTCCTAATCATGCTTTCAAGGAATTGCTTTTCTTCTAACAATCAACACAAGTGATGCATGAATGCAATTATCATGAGGACTTCATATGATTGTAATGGGGTTAGGAAAAAGGTGGGATAGATATGGCTAAGTGGACTAAAATGATTGAATCCTTGATTAGTTTAGGTATCCAACTCAACCCATATCGATCAAATCAAAATCAAAATGCAATCCTAACCTTCCATCATTTCTTATTCATTAACATTCATGTATTTTTTCTCACAACACATCACATATGCAATTCTTTATTCATTTGTTTACCCTTTTGGGTGACTTTGCACCCTTTTTATGATGAAGGTTTTTTTTTAGTTTAGAATTGCATATGGTTATATAGTTCATACATGAATGTTCTCATTTTCCAAAATTTCCAGTAAATACCCAAATTGAACATTTTTTCTACTACCAAAGTTTCCCAAAATTTTCCCCACACTTAAATGAAACACACTCCTCAACCTAAGCTAATCAAGGATACAATCCAAGGTAATTCATGGTTTTCCGCTTAAGATTGTAATGCGCTAATATCAAGAACAATGGGATAAATAAAGCTCAAAATGGGTTAACAATGGTAGATGCAAAGGGTAAGGCTATATGGGTAAAGTGAGCTTTTAAACAAAGATGGCCTCAATCATGCTCAATGCAATTCAAAACATCAATCATTGGAAATAAAGAATTAAGCAAAACCAAGATTGCAATCATAGAAGAGATATATCACACAATGAACAAAGTTAGTGGTTAAAATGTGTAACCACTCAATATAGCTCAAAAACTCACAAGGTATTTGTTCTTTACTCTTCTATGTTCCCAAAAAGAAATCATTCAAGCAAGTTTGAAAACAGTTTTCTCAATCAATTCAATAGAATGCCCTTGACAAAATTCTTGGAAATCCTTGTTGTTTTTCACCAAAGTTATTTCCTATATGTATGTATGATGTTATGGATGCAAAATTTTTCAAAATTTCCTAGTTCTTTTCCTAATTTTCAACAAGAAAAAAGTAACATGAACAATTAGGATCAAGATAACTAGGCATAAGCTATTCACATCATCCAATCACAATCCATATCTATACTATATACCAAGCAATATAAAGATGCAATATATATATACCAAAACTAGAAATGCAATACTAAAAATAACTAAAAGTGACTAATATATATATACCAAAAGTACTAAGCAGTAGCAAAAAGTAAAGTGCTGTCAATATCCACAAAAGCATAATAAAAATAAAAATAACTAAATGAGAGTGTTTGGAAAGAATATTTACACCCAAAAATGTCGCAGATTCTCCCCCACGCTTAAATCATGCACTATCCTCAGTGCTCAAAATAATCACTCGGGGGAGAGATCATCCATGTGAAGTTCGACCGCCCGGCGGTGGTGGGTGGTGATGACGCTGGTATACGATGATGGAGTTGGATGGCTGTGTGGTGGTCTCAACACTCGGCTCGGCTACAGCTGCCGGCTCCTCGGCTCAATGCTCCTCAGCTCTGTCAACTACTACCTCCTCAGCTGTGGTCTCCTCCGGTTTTTGGTCAGGGTGCTCGACTGCCTGGCCAGCTTCAGCTGCTGGCTCCTCAGATGCAGGCTCCTCGGCCTCAGGCTGGCCAATCTTTTTCAGGACTGCATCCAAAGATATTTTGCCCGTGGTGACATCCGTCATTATTTGAGTATAATCGTCCTTAGCCGGAGGAATATGTGGAATATCCAAGAGGGCCTCTAAAGCAGTATTAGAGGTGTCCAAGGTGACACCTCTTAAAAAGACAGTTTGGGCATCCCTCTTGAGGAGATTGGCGTAAAATTCCTTGACCTGGTGTTCATTCACTTCCACCGGGTTAGATTTTACGAATCCTCAATAAAAAAATTTATTCTGTCAAGTATTGCATCCGCATGTTTCTCGGGCAAGTTAAGCTTCCTCTCATAATGAAAGGCGAGCTTTTCTAGCTTCTTATATTGTTCTTGGGAATCGGAATTGATGAAAGTGTCTGAATGGTCACTGGGAGGCACGGGAGGAGGACGAGCCAAGGGGTTGGCTTTCTCCTTGCCCTTGCAGCCCATCCTGAAAAAGACAAAAACATAATACAACTCAGAAAACAGATAAAATCACAGAAAGAAGAAGGATATAATCAAACAATTCAATTAAGAGCCAGTCAGATAAATAAATACTCAATCAGGGAAAACATGTGTAAAACAATAGAATGTTTAAAAGAGAATGCATTTTCCCAAAATCAAGCAACCTAAGTGACAAATCAATGAGTAAACAACAATGAGATCATATATGGGACTTAGGTGTACAATGCAGGTGAATTGAAGTGGAAGACATCGATTATTGCACTTTTGTATTAGGAATTGGAAAGTGTGCAAAAGTTGGAATAAAGAGCAATAATCAAGGTCGCAGTCAAAGCATGTACATATTCATGTTAAAAATATAAGAATCGACCACATGTACATAGCTTCTTGTCCAAAACAATACTCCATTGAAAAACAAGGCGCATTGCTCAAAAACATAAAGGAACAAGTGGCTATGTACATGGCTTTGATGTTAAAAACACATGAACAAGCAATTGATCAATTCATGGAGAAAGCAATGTATGTACTGTTGCCAATAACACCCAACAGATTTCAAAATTGGAAGTTCAATGCTAGTTTTGTGTATATATGGAAAGCAGTGGCAATCAGCGCATAATGCAGTAATTCAATATGCTATGCTCTTACAAATATCAAATAGACTGATTAAAGTTGTAAATTTCACTCAGAAGATAAAATCACAGCAAAATGACGTTCAGTTTGATATTCTAACAAAATGATCAAGTAAGTGCGTGGCTAGCAATGCATTAGGTGAAGTGTAGTATGCATAGGAACAACGAACACCAACAGAAGAGACAAAGATGTAAATTGCAGGTTCAAAGTGGTGTTCAGGCCTAAATACAAAATGCATAAGCTAGCTCATTTCAGGCAGCATTTAGAATGAACAGAAAATTACACCATATGAAAATAGAATGCCAAATGAAAGCAAAATCCAAGCTCTTATGCTGATCAAACAAAGAAATTAGATCAAAAACCTCATTCAAGCATTTTGACAAGCATAATATATGCAGAGAATGTGCAGACTATAGTTCAGCATTCATGGCAATATTAATAGAGACAGTAGGTACAGGTTATACATAGCAACATTCCTAGTTCCAAAAAAATCTAAACAATCAGCCAGCATCAATCAACATTCAATCCTAAAAACAAAAGTCATATATGCTAATACCACCTAATTACTAAAACAGAATGAAAAAACAAAGCTAAAAAGAAGCAGTAAAATAAAGAAAAAAAGAAAAAGAGACAGAGCAGGGAAACAGGGCTTAAACCTGTAATGCAGAAGAAGAAGGATTGAAGGAAGGTGAGGGCGAGACAGAAAGGGCGCAGCGGCACAGGGGTCCACCGCTGTTGGTGGCTGCTCGTTGGGACAGGGATGCGCAGCCTAGGGCTAGTGGCGCTGGCGCGGAAGCAAGGCCAGGAACGAGAGAGAAGGGGGAAATGTAGAGGAGAGGGAAGAAGAAAAAGGAAGAGAGAGATGGAGGGAGTGAGCGACGGCGTCATGGTGGTCGCCGGCGTGGCAGGAACGGAGGGTTGGTCGTGGTGGAGGGAGAAGAGGGTGAGTGTGTGTATTCAGAGAGAAGAGGAGAATAAGGAAAGGGTTACTGGGGAAACTAAAGCGCGAGTCCCTTTTTCTTTTCGAATTAACGTTCTAAAAGTGACCTGTACGGACGCACAAGGTCGTGCGGGCGCTACGAGCAGAAGGTGAAACGCAGCCTGTGCGGGCGCACACGCGGTGTGCAGACGCACAGAAGAGGGGAAAGGGGACCTGTGCACACGCACAGCCTGTGCGTGCGCTGCGGCCAGGGGGTAATCAAGGTCTGTGTGGGCGCACAGGCTCTATGCGCTCGCACAGGTGGGTTTCTTTTTTTTTTTTGAATATGTGCTGCCGCACGCGTGGTGTGCAGGCGCATAAAAGGGAAAAGAAGGTGGTGTGCACACGCACAAGCCTTGCGTGTGCTGCGACTAGAGGGAATGTTGAGGGGCGTGTGTGTGTACGATGCTGTGCGGACGCACAGGTCTCTGTTCCTGCAACAAAAATTATGCCTTTAAGGCATAAAACTTGACATCCCAAACAGGTTTTTAAGTCCCAAAACATCACAAAACTCCGTAAAACACATTATTCTACCAAAATTTCTCAACAAACATGAAAATAAAACCAACCAACCAAGCAAAATAACCAATTATTCATGAAACAAAAGCTAAAAGAGAGAGGGTTAGAAGGATATTACTATGGTGGGGTGTCTCCCACCTAGCACTTTGGTTTATAGTCCTAAGTTGGACTTGGTGAGGAGATCCTTGTTAGGGCGGCTTATGCTTCCACTCCTCCTTGAATCTCCATCCAAGTTTGCCATTGATTTGACCTCTGGGGTCCCAATTAGGTTGCATCAAACTCATGAGAGAATTCAAGCTAGTAACTAGGATCCTTAAGTATTGATTCTTGAAATTAATGCCCGGATCCCATATTTGAGTTCCTCTATCACCACTGACATGCTTGTGTACTCCCCGAAATCCACTAAAGTGACTCTTGCACCAAAATTGAGCTCTAAATATTGGATTGGCTCCGTTGATGAACTTACCATTCTTTAGCCAATCAACATTCTTCTCTTCACCACCTACTACTCCAAGAAAGGTTCGAAGTTGACCATCCGTTTCTAGAATGGCACATTGGTGTGGGGCTAGAAATCTTGTTAGAGAAGTCTTCGCCTGCTCAATTCGTTCTTGCACAACTATCTTCGCTTTTTGGTAAAAAAAATCTTCCTCAACCTCTTTTGAATCTTCTTCATCATCACTCAAGTAAAAAATTGGAGGTTGTGTGAAGTCCACATCAACATCTCCTTCCAAATTCAATAATGGAGTTTAGAGACTCATGCCATCAAAGAGTACAAAATTCAGATCTAAAATGTCATGAGATACAAAATAAGTCTCTAAAAGTTGTTTAAATACTAAACTAGTGGCCTAGGTTTACAAAAAATGAGTAAACTATGATGGATGGTGTAGAGATCCACTTCTGGGGCCCACTTGGTGTGTGCTGGGGCTGAAACTTAAGCAATTCACGTGCATAAGGCTGTCTTGGGCGTTCAACGCCAGGTTTGGATCCATTTCTGGCGTTGAATTCCAACTTTTGATCCTTTTCTGGCGCTGGACGCCAGAATTGGGCAGAGAACTGGCGTTGAACGCCAGTTTACGTCATCTATCATCATGCAAAATATGGACTATTATATATTGATGGAAAGCCCTGGATGTCTACTTTCCAACGCAATTGGAAGCGCGCCATTTCGAGTTCTGTGGCTCCAGAAAATCCACTTTGAGTGCAGGGAGGTCAGAATCCAACAGCATCAGCAGTCCTTTTTCAGCTTGAATCAGATTTTTGCTCAGCTCCCTCAATTTCAGCCAGAAAAATACCTGAAATTACAGAAAAACACACAACTCGTAGTAAAGTCCAGAAATATGAATTTTTCCTAAAAACTAATAGAATTAAACTAAAAACTAACTAAAACATCCTAAAAACTATATGAAATTAACCCCAAAAAGCGTATAAAATATCCGCTCATCACAACACCAAACTTAAACTGTTGCTTGTCCTCAAGTAACTAGACAAATAAAATAGAAGACTAATAGGTTGAGAAGCAATAATATCTCAGAGTTTTTGAATGAAGCTCAGATTCTAATTAGATGAGCGGGGCTAGTAGCTTTTTTTTTTTGCTTCTGAACAGTTTTGGCATCTCACTTTATCCATTGAAGCTCAGAGTGATTGGCATCTATAGGAACTCAGAATTCAGATAGTGTTATTGATTCTCTTAGTTCAGTGTGATGATTCTTGAACACAGCTTCTTTATGAGTCTTGGCCGTGGCCCTAAGCACTTTGTTTTCCAGTATTACCACCGGATACATAAATGCCACAGACACATAACTGGGTGAACCTTTTCGGATTGTGACTCAGCTTTGCTAAAGTCCCCAATTAGAGGTGTCCAGAGTTCTTAATCACACTCTTCTTTTTGCTTGGACCTTGATTTTAACCGCTCAGTCTCAAGTTTTCACTTGACACCTTCACGCCACAAGCACATGGTTAGGGATAGCTTGGTTTAGCCGCTTAGGCCAGGATTTTATTCCTTCTTGGCCCTCCTATCCACTGATGCTCAAAGCCTTGGGATCCTTTTTATTACCCTTGCCTTTTGGTTTTAAGGGCTATTGGCTTTTTGCTCTTGCCTCTTGCTTTTAAGAGCTTTGGCTTTTTCTGCTTGCTTTTTCTTTTTCTTTCTTTTTTTTTTCGCTATTTTTTTTTCTGCAAGTTTTGTTCTTTGCTGCTTTTTTTTGCTTCAAGAATCATTTTTATGATTTTTCAGATTATCAATAACATGTCTCATGTTCATCATTCTTTCAAGAGCCAACATATTTAACAGTCTTAAGCAACAAATTCAAAAGACATATGCACTGTTCAAGCATTCATTCAGAAGACAGAAAGCATTGCCACCACATTTAACTAATTAGAATTTCTCTTATTAAAACTCAAAATTTTATTGCCTCTTATTCAAAAGATCTACTATTTTATTCATGTTTGCTGATGATGAGAAAAATAAACTATGGCTTAATTGGAGATAAAATCAAAATAGATACTAATTATTACTACTATATGACTCCTAAGGTAAACTTCTAAAAGGACACTATCACAGAGTTAAGGCAGAAATTGGAAATTAACAACCTTTATTCTGGGAGAATGGGGGTTCCTCTGATCTTTGGGGTGCTTGGTCCTGCAAGAGATAACTTCTGGCGCTTCAAGTCCCTTAAGTCACGCCCTTGCTCTTCTTGTTCTTTAAACATATAGGTGAGAATTTGACTGTGTTCCTTCTGTTCTTTTATGATTTGTTCCATAGCTTCCCGTATCTTGGTAACAGACGTCTCAAGATATTCCCAATATTCAGATTGAGGGATTTCTGGGAGGAATTCCTGCGTTTTCTTCTTGATGGGATCATCCTGTGCTTGTTGTTTTTCCATTGATGCCTTGGTGATTGGCTTCTCAACTGAGATGTACTCAGTTATTCCCATCCTTACTCCAGCATCCTTGCAGAGCAGCGATATCACGCTTGGATAAGCCAACCTGGCTTCTTTAGAATTTTTGTTAGCAATTTTGTAGAGTTCGGTTGAGATCAGCTGATGAACTTCCACTTCTTTTCCCATCATGATGCAATGGATCATCACTGCTCTTTTAACCGTGACTTCAGAACGGTTGCTGGTAGCCAACAAAGAATGCCCAATGAAGTCCAGCCATCCTCTGGCGACTGGTTTGAGATCCTCTCTCTTGAGTTGATTTGGGACACCTTTTGTGTTGGTGGTCCACCTGGCTCCAGGGATACATATGTCCTCTAGAATCTTATTCAGGCCCTTGTCTGTTCTCATCATTCTCCTGTTGAAGGAGTCTGGATCATCTTTCAGCTGAGGTAGCTTTAAAATCTCTCTGATCTTGTCAGGGGTGGTATGAACAATCTTTCCTCTGACCATGGTCCGATATTCATAGAAAGCAGTTCCAGATAGTATTTGCTTGTCAGTCTACCACATATTAGCATAAAATTCCTGGATCATATTCCTTCCCACTTTCGTTTCAGGATTGGCTAGGACTTCTCAGTTCCTGATTCGAATTTGCTCCTGGATCTCCGGATATTCATCTTCCTTCAGATCGAATCTAACTTCCGGGATCACTGATCTCCGACCCATTATTTTATTATAATGGTTTAAATGTTCTTTAGATAAGAACTTTCCTTGATTCCAAAGTGGTTTTGGAACGCTCTCTTTCTTGCCTCTTGGAGTGGGTTGTTTTCCTTTGGGAGCCATGATCTTAGTGATCGCGGATAAACACACCAAACTTAGAGGTTTGCTTGTCCTCAAGCAAAAGAAAAGAAGGGAGAGGGAGAGAAGGAGAGCTAGGTGCACTTGTTGATGGGAGGGGAGGGAGGCCGAACTCAAATTTATAGGGAGGGAGGGGGTTTTCGAAAAAAAGAGATAAAGATATGATAAAAAGATTTATTTGGAAAAGATAAGATAGAAGATATAGTTTAAAATTGAGAGGATATGAAAGATTTTTCTGAAAAAGATAGATTTAGATTTTGAAAAAGATAAAGTGGAGGTTTTGAAAAAGATATTGATGAGTTGAAAAGATAGATTTGTAAAAAAAAAATTTGAAAAGAGTTGGATTGAATTTGCAAAGATGCCTGGTGCTTATGGATTAAAATACGTTTGATATTTTTAGTGGTAGGGTTTTCAGAAATTATGGAATTAAGAAATCAGGGTTCTTAATATGTTTATGTAAGAAATCATGAATTGAAGTAAGAAAATCAAGATTTAGAATGAAAAATTTGAATAAAAATGAGTTTTGTCTCCTCCCTGCCATCTTGGCGTTTGAACGCCCAAACACTGCCTGTTTTGGGCGTTCAGCGCCCAATTGCTGCTCTCCTGGGTGTTCAACGCCCAGCTGCTGCCATTACTGGCGTTCAACGCCCAGTGGGTGCCCATTTCTGGTGTTGAACGCCCAGATTGCTACCATTACTGGCGTTCAACGCCCAGTGGATGCCCATTTTGGGCGTTGAATGCCCAAAATACACTTTTACTGGTATTTTCTTGCCAGTGAGCTCTTTTTCTCTGTTTTGTGTGCCGAGGTCTTCTGTAAATGATTCCTCACCTTAGTGTCAGTGAACTTTATATAAACAAATAAAAATAAAAATAGGACAAAATGCTTAGAGGATTGTTGCCCCATGGCTGGGTTGCCTCCCAGCAAGCGCTTCTTTATTGTCTTTAGCTGGACCTTGCTGAGCTTTTAATCTAGCTTCAGCCTTGAGCATTCTTGCTCAATGTTGCCTTCAAGATAGTGCTTGATTCTCTGTCCATTGACAATGAACTTCTTATCAGAATCAATATCTTGAAGCTCCACATAACCATATAGTGATACACTTGTAATCACGTATGGTCCCCTCCACCGGGATTTCAGTTTCCCGGGGAATAGCCTGAGTCTAGAGTTAAACAACAGAACCTTCTGTCCTGGTTCAAAGATTCTAGATGACAGCTTTCTGTCATGCCACTTTTTTTATTTCTCTTTATAAAGCTTGGCATTTTCAAAAGCTGTGAATCTGAATTCCTCTAGCTCATTTAGCTGGAGCAATCGTTTTTCTCCTGCTAATTTGGCATCAAAGTTTAGGAATCTGGTTGCCCAGTAGGCCTTATGTTCCAGTTCCACGGGCAGGTGACATGCCTTACCATACACGAGTTGGTATGGAGAGGTCCCTATAGGGGTCTTGAATGCTGTTCTGTAAGCCCACAGAGCATCATCCAAGCTTCGTGTCCAATCCTTTCTACGGGTATTTACTGTCCGTTCTAGGATTCTCTTTAATTCTCTGTTAGAGACTTCAGCTTGCCCATTAGTTTGTGGATGATATGGAGTAGCTACCTTGTGGCGAATTCCATACCGAACCATGGCAGAGTAAAGCTATTTATTGCAGAAGTGAGTGCCCCCATCACTGATTAGTACTCTAGGGACACCAAACCTGCTAAAGATATGTTTTTGGAGGAACTTCAGCACTGTTTTAGTATCATTGGTGGGTGTGGCAATGGCCTCAACCCATTTTGATACATAGTCAACTGCTACCAGAATATAAGTGTTTGAGTATGATGGTGGGAAAGGTCCCATGAAGTCAATTCCCCATACGTCGAACAACTCAATTTCCAAGATTCCTTGTTGAGGCATGGCGTAACCATGAGGCAGATTACCAGCTCTTTGGCAACTGTCACAGTTATGTACAAACTCTCGGGAATCTTTATAGAGTGTGGACCAATAGAAGCCACATTGGAGGACCTTGGTGGCTGTTCGCTCACCTCCAAAATGGCCTCCATATTGAGATCCGTGGCAATGCCACAGGATCCTCTGTGCTTCTTCCCTAGGCACACACCTACGGATAATTCCGTCTGCACATCTCTTAAAGAGACAAGGTTCATCCCACAAGTAGTACTTTGCATCAGTAATTAATTTTTTCTTTTGTATCCTGTTGTACTCCTTGGGTATGAACCTTGCAGCTTTATAGTTTGCAATATCGGCAAACCATGGTGTTTCCTGAATGACAAACAAATGCTCATCTGGAAACGTCTCAGAGATCTCAAGAGAGGGGAGGGGCGTCCCTTCTACTGGCTCTATCCGGGATAGATGATCAGCCACTTGGTTCTCTGTCCCTTTTCTGTCTCTTATTTCTATATCAAACTCTTGCAGAAGCAACACCCATCTAATGAGCCTGGGTTTTGAATCATGCTTTGTGAGTAGATATTTAAGAGCAGCATGATCAGTATACATAATCACCTTTGATCCTACTAAGTATGATCTGAACTTGTCAATGGCGTAAACCACTGCAAGTAATTCTTTTTCTGTGGTTGTGTAATTTTTCTGGGCATCATTTAGAACGCGACTAGCATAGTAAATGACATGCAGAAGCTTGTCATGCCTCTGTCCCAATACTGCACCAATGGCGTGATCACTGGCATCACACATTAGCTCAAATGGTAACGTCCAGTCTGGTGCAGAAATGACTGGTGCTGTGACCAGCTTAGCTTTCAGCATTTCAAACGCCTGCAGGCACTCTGTGTCAAACACAAATGGCGTGTCAGCAGCTAGCAGATTGCTTAGAGGTTTTGCGATTTTTAAAAAATCCTTTATAAACCTCCTATAGAATCCTGCATGCCCCAGAAAGCTTCTGATTGCCTTAACATTGGCAGGTGGTGGTAATTTTTCAATTACCTCTATTTTTGCTTGATCCACCTCTATTCCCTTGTTTGAGATTTTATGCCCAAGAACAATTCCTTCAGTCACCATGAAGTGACACTTTTCCCAGTTTAAAACTAGGTTGGTCTCTTGGCATCTTTTCAGAACAAGTTTCAGGTGATCAAGACAGGAGTTGAATGAGTCTCCATATACTGAGAAGTCATCCATGAAGACTTCCAGAAATTTTTCCACCATATCAGAGAAAATAGAGAGCATGCATCTCTGGAAGGTTGCAGGCGCATTGCACAGCCCAAATGGCATACTTCTATAAGCAAACACTCCAGATGGACATGTGAATGCTGTTTTCTCTTGATCCTGAGGATCTACTGCAATCTGGTTATAGACTGAGTAGCCGTCCAAAAAGCAGTAATAATCATGACCTGCTAGTCTTTCTAGCATCTAGTATATGAATGGTAAAGGAAAATGATCCTTTCTGGTGGCTGTATTGAGCCTTCTGTAGTCAATACACATGCGCCACCCTGTAACTGTTCTTGTAGGAACCAGTTCATTTTTTTCGTTATGAATCACTGTCATGCCTCCCTTTTTTGGGACGACTTGGACAGGGCTCACCCAGGGGCTATCAAAAATAGGATAAATAATCCCAGCCTCTAGTAATTTGGTGACCTCTTTCTGCACCACTTCTTTCATGGCTGGATTTAGCCACCTCTGTGGTTGAACCACTGGTTTGGCATTATCCTCCAATAAGATTTTGTGCATGCATCTGGCTGGGCTTATGCCCTTAAGATCACTTATGGACCACCCAAGAGCTGTCTTGTGTGTCCTTAGCACTTGAATAAGTGCCTCCACTTCCTGTGAATTTAAAGCAGAGCTTATGATCACTGGAAAAGTGTCACCTTCTCCCAGAAACGCATATTTCAAGGATGGTGGTAATGGCTTGAGCTCGGGTTTAGGAGGTTTTTCCTCTTTCAGAAGAAATTTCAGAGGCTCTTTCATGTCCTCTGAATCCTCTAAATCAGGCTGAACATCTTTGAAGATGTTCTCCAACTCTGATTCAAGACTCTCAGCCATGTTGATCTCTTCTACCAAAGAGTCAATAAGATCAACTTTCATGCAGTCTTTTGATGTGTCTGGATGCTGCATGGCTTTGACAGCGTTCAACTTAAACTCATCATCATTGACTCTCAGGGTTATTTCCCCCTGTTGGACGTCAATGAGGGATCGTCCAGTTGCTAGGAAGGGTCTTCCTAGAATGAGAGTAGCACTCTTGTGCTCCTCCATTTCCAACACAACAAAGTCAGTGGGAAAGGCGAATGGCCCAACTCTGACAATCATGTCTTCAATCATGCCTGATGGGTATTTAGTGGAGCCATCAACAAGTTGGAGACATATCCTGGTTGGTTTAACTTCTTCAGTTAAGCCAAGCTTTCTGATAGTGGATGCAGGTATTAGGTTGATGCTTGCCCCAAGATCGCATAAGGCTGTCTTGGTGCATTGACCTTCTAATATGCATGGTATCAGAAAACTCCCAGGGTCTTTGAGCTTCTCAGGAAAGCTTTTCAGAATGACTGCACTGCATTCTTCAGTGAGGAGAACTCTTTCTGTTTCTCTCCAATCCTTTTTATGACTCAAGATCTCTTTCATGAACTTGGCATAAGAAGGTATTTGCTCAAGTGCTTCTGCAAATGGAATCTTTATTTCAAGAGTCCTGAGATAATCTGCAAAGCGAGCAAATTGCTTATCCTGCTCCTCTTTCCGGAGTTTTTGAGGATAAGGTATCTTGGCTTTATATTCTTCAACCTTAGTTGCTGCAAGTTTATTGCCTACAGAAGTGGTTGAAGAAGCCTTTTTAGAGGGGTTGTTATCAGCATTTGTGTGTGTCTGATCCCTCACTGGCAATTGAGTGCCAGAGTTAGAAGCTGGAGTGAAACTGGACGCCAGCTCCTTATCTGCTCCTGGCGTCTGAACGCCAGAACTGTGCCCATTTTGGGCGTTCAGCACCAGATCTTGCCCATTTTGGGCGTTCAACGCCAGATCCTTGCCCATTTCTGGCGTTGAACGCCAGTCCTGCCTTGTTTCTGGCGTTGAACGCCAGTCCTGAGCATGGTCTGGGCGTTCAGCGCCAGCCTTCCACCAATCTTCTGGCGTTTTAGTTCCAGAATTACTTTTCCCTGGGCTCTTACTGTCCTCAGGTGAATTTTGGGTGGTTTGCTCATTTCTTAGCTTTTTGCTGCCTTGAGGTGGGGTATTTAATGTTTTCCCACTTCTTAGTTGAACTGCTTGGCATTCTTCTGCTATTTGCCTTGACAGCTGCTGCTTTGTTTGCTTAAACTGTTCGTCCATATGTATATTAGCCATCCTTGTCTCTTGTAACCTGTCTTTAAATTCGGCTAGCTGCTTTGTTAGAAAGTCCAATTGCTGATTGAATTCAGCTGCTTGTTTTACAGGACTGAGTTCAGCAGTTACTGTTTTAACCTCTTCATTCATGGAAGGGTTGCTGCTTAGGTACAGATGCTGATTCCTGGCAACTGTATCAATGAGCTCTTGAGCCTCTTTAATTATCTTTCTCATGTGGATAGATCCACCAGCTGAGTAATCTAGAGACATCTGAGCTCCTTCTGCAAGCCCATAGTAGAAGATGTCTAACTGAACCCACTCTGAAAACATTTCAGAGGGGCATTTTCGTAGCATCTCTCTGTATCTCTCCCAGGCATCATAAAGAGATTCATTATCTCCTTGTTTAAAGCCTTGGATGTCCAGCCTTAGCTGTGTCATCCTTTTTGGAGGGAAATATTGATTCAGGAATTTTTCTGTCAGCTGTTTCCATGTCCTTATGCTGGCCTTAGGTTGGTTATTCAACCACCTCTTAGCTTGGTCTTTTACAGCAAATGGAAACAGTAATAGTCTGTAGACATCCTGATCTATTTCTTTATCATGTACTGTGTCAGCAATTTGTAAAAACTGTGCCAGAAACTCTGTAGGTTCTTCCTGTGGAAGACCGGAATACTGGCAACTTTGCTGCACCATGATAATGAGCTGAGGATTCAACTCAAAGCTACTGACTCCAATGGAGGGTATGCAGATACTACTCCCATATGAAGCAGTAGAGGGGTTAGAATATGACCCCAGAGTCCTCTTGGACTGTTCATTTCCACTTAGGTCCATGATGGAGAAAGGGAGATGATGTAAAATAGGAAAAATATTTTTATTTATTTATTTATTTATTTATTTCGAAAACAAAATAAATCAAAATAAAATAAATAAAAATGAGTGAAAGATTTTTGAAAAAATTGAGGAGAGAGAAAGTGGTTAGAAAATTTTGAAAAGGATATGATGATTTTTGAAAAAGGTTTTAAATTTTGAAATAAAATCTGGATTTTAGAAATAGATTTCGAAAATTTGCTTTTAAAATAGAGAGAAAAGATATTTTTGATTTTTAAGAGGAAAGAGAAAAACAATAAGATGGCACAAGATTTAAAATTTTTAGATCTAATGCTCCTTATTTTCGAAAATTTTGGAGGGAAAACACCAAGGAACACCAAACTTAAAAATTTTAAGATCAAGACACAAGGAAAACTCAAGAACACTTTGAAGACTCACAAGAACACAAGAAAATGAAGGAAGAACACCAAACTTAAAGTTTGGCACAGGATTTAATAGAAAAATTATTTTTGAAAAAGGTTTTAATAAGAAGATAAGGATTCTAAAATTTTAACACGACAATAATACGAGACTCTAAACAAAAAGAGAAATTTTTCCTAATCTAAGCAACAAAATAAACCGTTAGTTGTCCAAACACGAACAATCCCCGGCAACGGCGCCAAAAACTTGGTGCACAAATTGTGAATCACACTTTTCACAACTCGTACCACTAACCAGCAAGTGCACTGGGTCATCCAAGTAATACCTCACGTGAGTAAGGGTCGAATCCCACGGAGATTGTTGGTTTGAAGCAATTTATGGTTATCTTTTAAATCTTAGTCAGGAAGTCAATTATGTTTATCAGTTGAATTGCGAATAACCAAGGGAGCATCAATTAAAAGTTACTTGTTATGCAGTAATGGAGAATATGTTGGAGTTTTGGAGATGCTTTGTTTTCTGAATCTCTGCTTTCCTCTGTCTTCTGATTCACGCACGCACGTCCTCCTATGGCAAGCTGTATGTAGGGGGTCACCGTCGTCAATGGCTACATCCCATCCTCTCAGTGAAGAATATGCTCACATGCTCTGTCACAGCACGGCTAATCATCTGTCGGTTCTCGATCATACTGGAATAGGATTCTTCGTCCTTTTGCGTCTGTCACTAACGCCCAGCACTTGCGAGTTTGAAGCTCGTCACAGTCATTCGATCATTGAATCCTACTCGGAATACCACAGACAAGGTTTAGACTTTCCGGATTCTCATGAATGCCGCCATCAGTTCTAGCTTATACCACGAAGATTCTAATTAAGAGATCTAAGAGATACTCATTCAGTCGGATATAGAACGGAGGTGGTTGTCAGGCACACGTTCATGGTTTGAGGAAGGTGATGAGTGTCACGGATCATCACCTTCATCACAGTTAAGCGCGAATGAACATCTTAGATAGGAACAAGCGTGTTTGAATGGAAAACAGAAATACTTGCATTAATTCATCGAGACACAGCAGAGCTCCTCACCCCCAACAATGGAGTTTAGAGACTCATGCCGTCAAAGAGTACAAAATTCAGATCTAAAATGTCATGAGATACAAAATAAGTCTCTAAAAGTTGTTTAAATACTAAACTAGTGGCCTAGGTTTACAAAAAATGAGTAAACTATGATGGATGGTGTAGAGATCCACTTTTGGGGCCCACTTGGTGTGTCCTGGGGCTGAGACTTAAGCAATTCACGTGCATAAGGCTGTCTTGGGCGTTCAACGCCAGGTTTGGATCCATTTCTGGCGTTGAATTCCAACTTTTGATCCTTTTCTGGCGCTGGACGCCAGAATTGGGCAGAGGACTGGCGTTGAACGCCAGTTTACGTCATCTATCCTCGTGCAAAATATAGACTATTATATATTGATGGAAAGCTCTGGATGTCTACTTTCCAACGCAATTGGAAGCGCGCCATTTTGAATTCTGTAGCTCCAGAAAATCTACTTTGAGTGCAGGGAGGTCAGAATCCAACAGCATCAGCAGTCCTTTTTCAGCCTGAATCAGATTTTTGCTCAGCTCCCTCAATTTCAGCCAGAAAAATACCTGAAATTACAGAAAAATACACAACTCATAGTAAAGTCCAGAAATATGAATTTTTCCTAAAAACTAATAGAATTAAACTAAAAACTAACTAAAACATCCTAAAAACTATATGAAATTAACCCCAAAAAGCGTATAAAATATCCGCTCATCATGGCATGAACACAATGAAGCTAAATGATTCAAAGCTTTTGCTAAGGTAGACATGACTTGCTCTTGCTTCTTCCGGAACTCTTGTTGTTCTTGAATGAGCATGAAAAGTACTTCTTGTGTGGTTTGATCCATGTATGAAGATGAAGATTGAGGTGATGAAGGTTGACAATCAAACTTATGAGGGTAAGGGTTTTGGTTTTGTATGTAGTGAGGGAATGGTGTGTAAGATTGGTGATTATGAAGGTAAATGTTGGGTTCTATTGGGGTGCATTGTGGTGATGGTGTGAAAAAATCATCAAGAAAGTATGAATAAAAACCTACTAATAAAAGCAAACAAACAACCAAAGAGAGCTATTTGCACTATTAACATATTCACAACAACCAAAAGATATAACACTGTTTGCAATCCCCGGCAACGGCGCCAAATTTGATAAGAGAATTTTTGCCGGTTTAGAATCAAGAATCAATTCGTGAGTAGCATAGTCCAAACCAACAATGAATTCTCTTAATCAAATGTCAAATTCAAATTAAAATAACCGAGAGTAATGAAACCTCTGGTCGTTCTCCCTAGGAATGCAAATGAAATGTTATTTCTTTCGGTTGTGAAGAAGGCAAAAGGGGTTTTGTAATTAAAAAACAAAAGATTAAAAGAACTTAAGAAATAAAAGAACTAAGGAATGCTCAAAATTGATGTAGTTGCAATAAAAGGGAAGGCAAGATCAAAACTTAGTGAAAATGCTATAAATACAATAAAAGAACCCTGACTTGGGCATGAGTATCCAAGGAACCCTATCATTGCCATAACCACAACTATGGTAATTATCATGAGTCAATCTCGCCTAGTCAACCCCAACCATCGAGGAGTAAGTCAAGCAAGCATAATTGACCTTAATCCATAAGTCCTAACCAACTTACCAAACTAGTTGATAAAAGGCTAGCGTCAATGGAAACAAGAGTCAACTAACTACCCAAGAATTACCACTAAATGTCAGACATTATGACTCTAGTATCCTAGGACTCAAACCACAAGCCAAGGTAGGAAAATCTACTCAAAAACTAGAGTTGGCATTTTCACAAACACCTTGTGTGCATAAAAGTAAAGTATGGAAAATTGCAAAGTAAAATGTAAAACTATAACCAACTATCAACAAAACCAAACATAAACAAGCAATCAAACATAAAGGAAGCATGAAATGTAAAATTCATCAATCAAAACTTCAAGAAACACAAAATTGCAATATAAACAAAGTAACTTGAACCAAAAGGAAATGAAAGTAAAACTGCTTGAATTAAAGAGGAAATTGAGAGTACTTACAATTGAAGAAGTAAAATCAAAGATCAAAGCTTGCTATAAAATGCTACAATGGAAATTGATAAACCCTAGGAGAGCTATCTAATCTACACTACTCCTACTCCTAATTACTATGTAAACTATGTTAAAATTGCTCCAATGCCTCCCCCTTGATAAATCTTCAATTCTCCTTCATATAGCACTTCCAAACAGCAATCCAACCTTCCAAAATGGGCCAAGAGGCCTCCAAATTCGCGCAGCACATGCCTCATTAATGAAATCACGTGCAGGGACCTGTGCGGATGCACAAACGTGTGCGTCCGCACACGCGGCTAAGAATTGACCTGTGCGTACGCAGAGGTGCCTGCGTATGCACACATGGGAATTCTCGCTTGTGCGTGCGCACACAGGGCTGTGCGCACGCACACTTCGCTATGTGTGCTTTTCCTTATTTTCTTCATGTTTTCTCCCTTGTACATGCTTTCTTCCACTTTTGCCTAGCCAACATTGCTTAAATGACCTGAAATTACTCACGAAATAGATCACGGCATCGAATGACACAAAGGTGGGATTAAATTGCTCTATTAAAGTACAAAATTGCATGTTTTCACCTTTAGGATCAAATTAGGGATCAAACACAAAAGTATGCTATTTTGGTGCTTAAGTGTGAGTTCATGTGCTAGAATCCATCCAATTGAGTCAAAATATACCATCAAATATGGACTCATCACATCGCATCAACATCCCTTCACCCTTGCACTGTCGGCGCACCGAGGTTTTTTTAGGTATCTCTCAACCTTGTACAACAACTTATATAGACGAATTATTTGACCCAATTGAAATAACCATCCATGTATTACTTAAAATAACCATCCGCTTACATATTGAAATGAACATCCAACATTTGTTAATTATATACACTTAAACCGAATCCAAAAAATAACCATCCAAGTAAGAATTAAAATAATCATCCATATACCTAGTGATTTAAATATTAGCGGTGCGGCTATGGCGTGTCAACGTGGGGTTATGACGGTGTCAGCACGGGCGGTGGGGGTAGACAGCGGCGTGGGGTGAGGCTGTAGTGGCGTGCCCAGGCTGCGGTGTTTCCAGGGTGAGGGGGAACGGCGGCGTTATACTGTGTCTGAACGGCTGTCTCCGACAATGATGGCAAGTTTTGGCCGTGGACCAGAGATCGATGACGGCGAGTTTTGGACGTGGACCGGAGATTAAAAGGTTATGGTGAAATTGGAATTAACTGTATATAGTGTGAATGTGTTTAATTGTTAATCCTAATTTTTTAAATTTTAAAATCCGATGTTAATTAATTAGTTAAGAATCTGATTTATAATTTTAATAATTTTAATTTTACCTTCCTTTTTTAATTCACTGTTCACATTGTTTACAATCATCATTATTTTTCTATACTTTCTCAATTAAAATTTTGTGTTCTAGAACTAAAATTTTAGTTCCAGTCTTTAACCACCAAATACAATACTGGGACCTAATCTCCAAATTTCAGTCCCAGTTTCTAAAACCAAATGCTACTATAATGTTATTATAACAATATAATTCTTAATTGCCAAAATAAACTCTAAACTAATTCGACATTAGCTAAAACAAAAAACATAATATCAAAAACTAATCCGATTCTAACATCAACAAGAGAAGAACTACATAATCTAGAATTTACTTGATCTTTTTCTTTAGTCTCAATGGTAAGAGTTAAATAAAATTTGAGTTCAACTCTGACTTTCAACAATTAAGCAAATAGAAGAATTATAAAAAAAAAAGATAAATTTCATGTAACATCATAATCATACACTAACCTGGTTAGCATGACCACACTTCTTCTTGCGGTAGTTAACCGCCCTTGGGTGAAGGCGAGCATAGCACTTGAAATAGCAAAATAAAAGATTAAGTACAATTTTGGTTTTTAGATATAGGTTAAAAAATTTTTTTGTTTTTAACTTTTTTTACGTATAAAATTGTCCCTAAATTTCAACGTAATTTTAAAATCGTCTTTCGGATCAAAATACCTTTCTCTCCTTTTTTTCTTCTTCTTCATCAAAACATCTCTTCTTCTTCTTCATCGTAATCATTTATGAGCTTTCCGGTAACTTTTCTCCACGAAAGGGTTGCTCCTTAAGTTCATTCAACAATGCCTTATGCAAAATCTTATCACCTTTGGTCAAACCAGTTACACTAACACCACCAGGATCCTGAAGAAAAGGATTTCAACCCTTCCAAATTAGACCTAAGCATCTTATCCTTCCTCAAAAAGTCACCATTTTTATCAAACCAATCACCCCAACCTTCCCTTAAAGGCAAATTTTTTCTTCCCAATTTCAAAAGAAGAGCATCTTCCACACGTTTTACCTCAACAACCTTCCTCGGAACACATTCATCAACTGGAATATCACCAGAGCCAAACGTTGTCTTGCTCCGATCTTGGCAAGACCCATCTTCGCAATCCTATGGGGAACTCTTGGTGAAGGCCTTTTTAACGGCACCACCGACATAGTAGAAAAAGTAGCCGAAAACCTTAAGTGGGATGAAGGAGGGTTCTTCGCCGGCGTCAGCAGTGTCGTCATCATCGGATGTGTGATCGAAAGAGGACTGTTCATTGACGATGTTAAGGGCGTCGATGGCGTCCTCACTGAAAGATGCAGCATCGATGACGCAAATGGAGAGGAGGGTGTCGTAGTTGACCAATTGGTGGAAGGGACAGATTCTTCGGAGAAAACAACGATGATGGTGGTGACGGTGATGATGGTGGCGGTGTTAGTGGGGGTTGTTGGATTGAGATGTGTGGTGAAAAGAAAAGAGGAAGAGGAAGAGGGTTGAAATGACGACAAATAGCAACAACCAGTAGCGGGGGCGCCACTGTGATCGGAGCCAGGATCGGAGATTTTAAAACAGCTTTTTCGGTGATTAGGGAAAAAGTTTCTATTTTGTATGTAGCAGTTTTGCTTTTTTATTTTGTTTAACAATATTTATTGCTGTCTTGAATTTGAATACTGTGTTGTTAAATATTGTATGTTGTTATTGTTGTTGGTGTTCTATTAATGATTTATTTTTTATTTTTTTTTTTGTAATGGCTTCTCTGTTCTTTTTTTATTTTATATTTTTTTATTAAGAATAATTTGATCCAAAATTTATAATTTAAGTAAAACAGACCGTTTTAAAATTTAACTGAACCTTAAGAATAATTTTGTATAAAAAAAAAGTTAAAAAGAAAAAAAATTTTAGTTATACTTTAAAAACTAAAATTATACTTAACCTTAAAATAAATTAAACACTTGAAACAAACACTTTGGAAAAATGTAAAATAACAAATTGTTCTCCAATTGTCACAAACTTAAAGTATTAAACTCCACTCAACAAATAGGATAAAGGATCTCAGATAATAGCAAGTATGCAGTAAAAAATTAGATCCTATATTCTAAGTTCTAAAATAATGTACCAACTTTGAAAATTAACGGATAATAAACTAAGGCCAATTAATAGAGTAAGAGATGGACGTAAATCTAGGGAACAAATATAACCCCTAGAGCATTAGAAAAAAATCTAAAGGGGCTAAGTTATCGTCCCAAGGCAGAGTAAAATTGAAAATAAAATTCAAAATGAAAAAATGACAAATCATCTTGGCTTGATTGTATTTGTGGGTTAAAGCCATGAGAGAAGGCTCAATGATGCAACCGCAAAGCCTGAGGACAAGGTGAAGCATTGATTCCTTCTGGATGTTGTAGTCATCCAAGGTGATAGATTAGAAAATGTGTAATAGGATTTGTAATGAATTTGTATAATAAGAAGAAAGTATACTGAATTAGTGTTGTATTACTAGTGAATAGCATGAATGAAAAGGAGTACGAACACAAACGTTTCCCTGCTTCGAGTGAGGGTTATACTCCAGAGCCAATTCTCTAATGGCCAAATGATAATTCTCTACTCTCTCCTGATGCTACTTTTACCCTATATCAATCATTCTCATACTCAAACGTAACTAACTTTGCCACGTAGGCATTCTAGAAACAATTTGTTACATCACATAATCTTTGTGCCAAGTTGGGCGTTTCTTTCTTCTAGGACCCAACATCTTTGGCCCATGACTCCCTTCTTTTTCATCTTCAATTGGTTCCTCTTCAGCTGGGCCTTGTTGGTTTGTGTTTGGATTTGCATCACTTATTCCCCTCTCCACCACTATGACCTTGTCCTCAAGGTCCACATCCGGAAACTCTCTGCTAAGTTCAACCATATCTACCCATGTGGTCTCATGGTGAGGAACTCCTTCCCAATCAACAAGGAGTTCAGTTCGAGGTCCTGTCGGAGTGGAGACAACACGACTTGCTATGATGGCGGCTGGGCGTGGCTGCAGGGAAGACGGTAATTCAGCTGCAGATGGCATTGACACTGGCAGAGGACCGTGGAAGGGTTTCAGCACTGACACATGGAAGACCGTATGAAGGGCACACGACTCTGACAACTCCAACTAGTAAGTCACCTTCCCTACCTTCTGAATGACTTTGTAGGGACCATAATATCTCTTCTGCAGTTTATTATGTGGCTCCAAGGATAGGGATCAATATCCTTGGAGCTCTGCCTATAGGGTTTAATCTTGAGTAAAACCCAATCCCCAAGGTTAAATTCCATGTCCCTTATATGTGAATCAGCTTGCTTCTTCATTTTATTTTGAGCCCTTTGAATAAAGTAAGTCAGTTCCTTATTCAGAACCTCCCTCACCTTTAACATCTCATCCACCTCTATAACACTCGTAGTACTTGAGGAGTACCTAGGGAGTACATTCATGGAAAATCCAAATAAAGCTTCGTGTGGAGTCATGTTAATAGTAGAATGGTAGGAGCCATTGTAATAGAACTCTGCCCATGGTAAATAGGAGGTCCACTGTTTCGGATAGGTGTGTGTGAATACGCGTAGATACTGCTCAAGTGTTCGATTAACCACCTCTATTTGGCCATCACTCTGAGGGTGATAGAGCTATAAAGTAACTTAGTCCCACTTAATTCAAACAAACTCTTCCAAAACCGACTCAAGAAAATCAGATCTCGATCCGAAATAATAGTAACAGAAAAGTTATGTAACCGGACTACTAAATTAATGAATACCTATGCCATATCCTTGGCTGTAAACCTAGGTTTCAGAGCATTGAAATGACCCACTTTGCTGAAATGGTCCACCACCACTAAGATCCCTGTAAACCCAGCCGACTTAGGAAGTTGCACAATAAAATCCATGGAAATATCGGCCAATGGTCTAACCGGAATTGGTAAGGGATGTAGCAAACCTTGGGACTTGGCAGGAATGTACTTAGTGACTTGGCACTCTTGACAGTGCTCAACAAACCTGTGAATTTGGCCTCGCATTCCAGGCCAAAAATATAACTCCCCAAGGGCCTTGTAAGTCTTGAGAATTCCCCCGTGACCGCCCCTATGTGACGAGTGAAACTCTTGCAACAATAATTCCATC
Source organism: Arachis hypogaea (assembly GCF_003086295.3). Lineage (NCBI taxonomy): Eukaryota > Viridiplantae > Streptophyta > Magnoliopsida > Fabales > Fabaceae > Arachis > Arachis hypogaea. Next base: position 99,541,760 of record NC_092051.1, read on the forward strand.
AACCCTTTGAAATTGGGAACCCAAACTCACCCTTGATACATCAAAAGACCCTCCTTGACTGTATAATCTGGCCCCAATTCCCTTGTTTTCAACTTATCATGAAGGCGCAGTATGGCTGGATCAGTCTGATTCCCTTCTAATAAATCCTCCATCAGTGTGAGATGGATTGAGGTGAAAGCCCTGAATTCATGAGATATAGTTGTCTCTGGATGCCTAGACAGTGCGTCTGCCACCTGGTTTTGTTTTCTCGGTTGGTATTCTATGTCAAAATCATATCCAGTAATTTGTGCAAATAAAATTGTTGTTCAAAGGTCAACACCACCTGTGTCAGCAGCTCTTTTAAACCCTGATGATCAGTTTTTACGGTGAATTTTTTGCCTAGTAGATAATGACGCCATTTGGCAATCGCCTTAGTAATGGCATACAACTCTCGAATATAAGCAGAAGACATAGCCAACTTCGGGTTTAGTTTCTTACTAAAGTAGGCTAAAGGGTGCCCATTCTGGGATAGGACAGCACCTATCCCGGTGTTAGATGCATCGGTCTCAACAGTAAACCTTTGAGAAAAATCTGGAAGGGATAGCACAGGTGTGTGAGTCATGGCTGTCTTTAATTTGTCAAATGCCATGTCCGCTTCAGCACCCCAACTCCACCAACTAACCAAATCCCAACAACAACGAGAGCACCAATGATAGATTAGAAAATATGTAATGGGATTTGTAATGAATTTGTATAATGGGAAGAAAGTATACTGAATTAGTGTTGTATTACTAGGGAATAGCATGAATGAAAAGGAGTACGAACACAAACGTTTCCCTGCTTCGAGTGAGGGTTATACTCCAGAGCCAATTTTCTAATGGCCAAATGATAATTCTCTACTTTCTCCTTATGCTTTTACCCTATATCAATCATTCTCATACTCAAACGTAACTAAATTTTCCACGTAGGCATTCTAGAAGCAATTTATTACATCACATAATCTTGGTGCCAAGTTGGGCGTTTCTTTCTTCTAGGACCCAACATCTCTGGCTCATGACTCTCTTCTTTTTCATCTTCAATTGGTTCCTCTTCAGCTGGGCCTTGTTGGTTTGGATTTGGGTTTGCATCACAAGGTGCGTCCATTTTCCAGCTGCTTCCTGGCGAAGATCAACCGCCACTCTGGTGGAATCCTTGGTATGTATGTGAAAACATGCGATTAAATTTTAAACATTACATATATGACTGAGTGTTCTTTTCAGGCTCTAACCACCATGCTCAGACTACTATTTTTGGTTGTGCCATTGTTTCAGATGAGAGTTTACAGACATATAAATGGTTGTTGGAGACCTTCCTGGAGACAATGAAGAATAAGCATCTTAAAGTAGTTGTGACTAATGGTGATATGGCAATGAAGGGAGCTATTCCAACAAAGTTTCCATATGAAACGCATAGATTTTATTCATAGCACCTTCAACAAAAGGCATGTGAGAACGTAAAAAATTTTAAGTTTTTGGTTGATTTCAAGACTTTAATTTACAAAACTATTCTCCAAAGGAATTTGAGAGCATTGGTTAGAGATGGTTGAAAAGCATAGTTTAGGAGAGAACAGTTGGATTAAAAAAATCCATAAGAGTAGGAGGTCGTGGGCTCATATATATCTACAGAATAAATATTTTGGACACCTCCAAACCACTTCTCAATGTGAGGGGATCAATTCAATGATAAAGACGTACATTAAAAGAAAGAACACTATCATTGAGTTTGTCAGCAATGTTGATCTTATTCTATGTGATTATATAAACAATGAACTTGTAGCCAACTTTAAGACAATGCATACAGAGCCTGAAAATGCTCTCTTAAGAAGTTTGTTGCCAACACTTACACCTTAAGCTTGTTTAAGAAAGTTAGATACAAGATTAAGAAGGAAGAAGCACTAACTATTATTGTGTTGATTAATGAAGATGGTATAATTAACTTCAGAACAAATGCATTTTGTAAAGTGTTGAAGAAATGTTTTACTGCCATTGTCATTTATTTGAAACCAGAGGGATTCCTTACAGGCATGTGTTTACTGCAATGAGGAACCAACACATGGAAAAATTTTCGGAAGGGAGGATTTGTAAGCAATGGAGAAAAATGGCTAAAGTCCCTTAGGGTTCGTGTTGGTACCTTAGCCACAGATTGTAGTCAGTTGATGGATTTGGCATCCAAAAATATTAAAGACCTTGTTGAGATCAAGAATGATGTTAACAAACTAATCAGTAAGTTACATGTTCGATAAGGCATCCCTAGACAACACAATGTTGAGTTTGGTGGCATATGAGATCTGCTTGTTATTAAGACAAATGGTGCACCAATGAAGCATACCCGTGAGAACAGGAGTAGACATTGTTCTAGCTGTAACAAAGTCGGGCATACTTATAGAAAGTGTCTAAAAACTGACAAAAGAGTAGGCAGCAATAAAGAGACAAACTTTTTCGAGTATAAAGTGCATTCAAATGCTAAGGAGAGTGTTAAGACTAATAATATTCATTGTTTTATTTATGCTATATTTAATATCATTTTATATTGAAAATCATGAGTATATTTGTAACAAATGGTGTTTGATTTAGTATGTTAATTTTTCTCCTGTTAAAATATTTCATATGCTAGGTGACAACAATGAAAACCAGTGGCTTGAAAAGAGAAACCAACATAGTAACCATTATTTAGGCACTCAACAATCTGTTAGCCATTAGAAAATAAAAACTCAAGATCAAATTTTATAGTCAAAGGTAGTATGTTCTTTTGTTTGACATACATGCATTGTGTATTATTTTCATGATTTTTGTTCAAATTAAGTATGTGTTCAATATTGTTCAATATTTTTTTGATTTTCTTAAAACAGAAACAGATTGAGAAGGCGCCATCCGCTAACAATATTGCTTCCTCTTGACCTCTTCAAAGAAACTTCCAACTTAGCAACAACTTGCAGTGCATGTGCGGTTATTTTTCATTCATTAGGGTTTGTGTTATAAAATTGTCAGCAAATATATTCACATTTCATTTATGTGATGTGCTGTTTATTAAATCCACTTTGGGTAGGATAATATGAGGCCTAACATTTTTACCCATCTGGGGTGGTCACAAAATGCCATTGATGCTTAGATTTTCTATTTTCTATTCAATGCAACAACATATTCCATTACCTCATATCCAGGCAATACAAGTATCAATGCACATGCACCCTCTAGTCCAACAGGTGAGAACATGATTTGATTATGTGTTTGAACAACTTGTAAATAAATTATGAAAGAACCAAGTTTGAATAATTGATGTTGAATGAATGCGGAATAATGTGTCATTTCAGTTCGTCAGTGGAGTTCATGCGAAACCCAAGAACAATAGCAGGAGCCTATAATTTTGTCATGTGTTTTCTTGAAAGGATCTATTTTTGAAGTTTTGGAAATTTTACAATATACCAACTGTTAGAAGATGTTAAATTTAGGAAACAATAATTATATTTTTGGTGATGACAAACATATATTTGGTTGGGTTGAAAGTCTAAAAGTTTGTTCGATGTGAGTATTAATTGTGCAGGTGTAACGATCCATATTTTTAAAAATATAAATAAGTTATAATTTATTTTATAAATTGGAGTTCTTTATTTTTAGACATTATTTTATTATAATTAATTAAATTAATTTTATAACTATTTGAATTCAATCAAATTCATATTCTTGTATATATTTTTGTTATGATGAAATATTTTACGTAATTAAATCTATAATTCTAGTAATTTATAAGTAATGAAAGTTATATGTATATTTTAATTTGAGTAATTGATATTTTTAATTTTAAAAAAATAGAGTTTAGTTAATAATATTATTATCGAGCTCAATATCCGCCGATATGAGTAAATATCGGTAACTTTTTGAATGAACTTAGCTTTGCTAATGCTTCATCAAATATCTTTCATTCTCAAGTTACTAATGTCATTTATATTAGTAACTCATATATATGTAACCATATATATATATATATATATTATTACTTGTGTTTTAATATATTCAGTTTTTATAAATATCTGTTTGAGATATTTATAACTTGAACCGCCGACTCGGTTACACCAAAACTTGACACCTCGCCATATTCATTAATGATAAAGCAAGCAAGCAGAGTAATCTTAAAAGTTTTAGAGAACACAGACTTAATTAAAGAACTTTATAATTCTTTTCCATAAGACACTTAGGAAATGACAACGGAATAATGCGAAGATAATTTATATTGTGGAATGATAAGAAAGAAAGAACGAAAAGAAAATGAAATAAGCAGAGATACGGTGATGAGTCCAGTCAGTCCACCAAGATTTGCTTTCCAGAGATACATCAGCCAATTCAGGGGATAGTCGCACCTGTAAGACAGAAGTTGCTTACAGAGGTTATCAATACATATATTAGCTAGAGAGAGCCTCACCTGTAAGACCGAGGTTGCTTACAGAGATTATGTTTTCATACATCGACTCAAGAGAGTCGCACCTGTAAGACAGAGGTTGCTTACAGAGCTTATAACACTGGAAGCCAAACTCAGACAAAGGTTGCTGAGTTGAGCCGGGATCTGCCACAGGAGAGCAGATGCGCTTGTTTGGGCCTTAGTGTTAAATGAATAGTGGGGACACCCACACAATGAGAACTGTTTTTTAGATGTAAGCATATTCAAATACATTTAAAAGTCGCACTGTATGCGGCCTGATCGTAAGACTTATATGCACACTGTATGCATCTGGAAAACTATATCTGTGACTTGTGCCCAGGTAATGTCGGGAGCAGGTAGGCAACTGACACATGAGCTCATGGCCTGCGATAGGAATAGACATGCATCATCCTTGCTGTGCATTTGTATTTTTCTTGATGATGTGAAATTGATTGTGATTGTCTTCTTATGTTTGTGCATTCTTTAATTGTATACTGAATTATTATGAATGGTTGCTTCTCTGTGAATCTTGTATAATTGGCTGTGAATTAAACTGAACTGTGATAATCCTGACTTAACTAACTATCCCCGACCCTACTAAGAACTCCCCAGTTCTTACCCCCTATTTCCACCCCCTTTCAGCTACAGGTACGAAGGTTTAGTGCGAAGCTACAGGAGCATAGAAGATTATGTTTACGAATTGAGTTGTTAGGTTTTATTTTTCCTTCGTCATTTATTATTTTGGTTTTTAGAGGGGTAGAACTTGTAGTTGAGGATCTTTGAATAAGTCTATGTATATAATGCTACGTAGATATATATATATTTTGTGATTAAATGGTTTAAAGTATAGACTCTTTGTTTTCTTGGCTAAAATTTTGGTTCGTATTCACAAATGCTCAATATTAAATAAAGATAGTATAAAAGAAAAAGGTTTAGAGGTAAGTAACGTTTGAGCCTTTGGTATGATCATCAGGTGCTAAAAGTTAGGGTGTTACAGCAGGCCCATATGACAGTTGAAATTGACAAAATGGGCTAAACGATTTTGATTTAATTAAACATTGGATGGAGCCACAAGCTGCTGCCTTTTCTGATCAAACAAAAACATATATTGAGACTCATTGATGTTGTATTCTGTTCAAATTAGTTTGGGTAGTAGTAACTTTGAGAAACAAAGTTGCTAATCTTTAACCAAAGGAAATAAGAGTTCCATAAGCTATTAAAGATAGAGCCTCACCATTCCAGGCTCAAGTGTTATAGTGTAGCCCAAACAATGGAACCAAGTATCCAAACCTTAGCGACTTGGACCAAGTTCTTAATCCAGCCCATTGCCTTCATGAAAGGAAAAACATCTAGTTGCTGCTGGAGTTCTGGTGATTCGAATAAGGCACAAAGAAGAAAGAGGGGTTTACTTTTTCACTAAGCACCAAAGAGGAAGGAAGGAAAAGCAAATGTTGGAGGCTATATCAAATTAGATTGGAGCCGAAATCAATATGCTCAAGTTAAGCTAAATCAAAAGAAAAAGGTAAAATGTTTCCATTAACATGCAAGTCAATTACTTGTTGATTTTACCTTTTCTCTATACAAGCATTTCGGGTAACAAAAGGAAAATAGAGTCTACTTCCTTCTGCTGTGTGTCAATGACTAATATTGAAATTTGGGGCCAAAGCACAAGATTAAGGGTTTTAATTTATCAAAACCATTGAGGATCTGTTTCCAATGAAGTCGCTGCTGCACTGCTTACCTTTGATTCTTAATCCCTGATTTTATAGTCTGATTGATAAAAAGAAAAGGGAAGACTTTAGCTAGTTCAAAATTCAATGAGTTGACTTAGTTCAGCAAACCCTAGTCTTGGCAACTGTACTCCATACAAAAAGAAAAAATCAACTTCAGTTCCGGGCAAGGAGAGTGAACCAAAATATGGGTTTCATTGAGAGCTTTTCTATTGGTTTTACTCAACGTTTTGGACAGTATTTCTAAATCAAAGAATCATTCCACCAAGATGGAGAGCTACATATGAGAGAGTTGAATCAGATTCATCTTACAACTTCAGAGTTGTTCTATATTATCTCCTTCATGTTTTATTATTGAATATTCTATTTGTATATTGTATCTTTCTTTGTTTCTATTCAGTGGTAAAAGGAACATAAGTGAGGCATTAAGAAAAATTCATTGAGAGAAAAGGCAAAGAGAGGTACTTGGAGAGAAAAGCCAAGATTTATGTCTTATCTTTTTTTATTGTATCTCTATTTTGTATGATATACTTGTGAGGTATCCCTTACTAAGTTGGGTGAGCACTTAGTGTGTTGAGAGTCTAGAGAGTGAACCTATAGGCTCTCACCCCTTCCTTTTCCTTTTTCCCCCAGATGGAGGATTCCGACTTGACTTCCGTCACTGGAGTTATATTCAGAAGGGTACTGGAGGAGCATGTATTTTCGAACCCTACAGAAGATGCTCGAGATTAGTTTTGAGATGATGCCTGTAGACTTGTGCCCCGATGATGAGAAGAATGTGGGATAGATGGTCTTTATTCCTTAGACTTTGCTTTCCCTCACTTGTGTAGCATTTTTTAAAGGTAGAACTTGATATTTTTCTTTTCTTTTTTTAGCCTGGATACCAGTTTAGAGGTTTTCTATATGAACCAGGTATTTTGAAAAGTTGTCAGTTTTATATAAGTTTATATGTATATCTATATATAGTTAAGCATGTCAAGTTTGTATGAACTAACTTAAGACATATATATGTATGAAAATTTTTCTGTAATCTTGTTGCCATTTGATTTTGCTATTAGTTTGGGTTTGTTAAGAAAAGCATATGATAAAAATAAGCTAACATATACGATCCCGTTAGTACAAAAGGCTCATATATAGTAAATATTATTGAGTCTAGAGTTTTATAGGATTATTGGGAAGTGACACCTGATGACTGGCAGTGATCCGGACCTGCCAGAAGTTAGGTCGTTACAACATGTATTATTATTCTATACTCTCATTCAACTCACTAAAATAGCTTTTTTGTTTTTTTACTCAAAATGCAAAATAAGAAGTTCTCAAGAAAAAAGAAGACTCATTTCCTAATAAATCACACTCAAAACGTTCAGAAGAAAAGAAGATCCTTCACCCCCTTATACTTCATTTATACCTTTTTACTTAGACAAGCACAAAATGGGATCACTAAGTAGATAATTTGTCTTGGCAAACTAGCAAATGATCCCACCATTTTGCAATTCACCATTTTCATTATGTCTTTTAGTAATAAAATAATATTTAGCCTACACAAAATGCCAAGCCTGACTTGTTATCAGAAAATTAAAAAATATTTCCTCCATAATATGCTAAAACCAAATGGCTCTTTAGAAAATATAAAATTTTAGTTTTTAGAATTTGTTCCTGACGAATTGTTTGTTTCGCAAAACATCCCTTCAACTGTGTTAAACACCAAATCATCCAATATTTGGGTGTTTCACCAAATATAAGATAATAAAGATTAATGTCTAAATAAATAAAAAGCTTTGTCACTAAAACACCTTGAAGTTTTTCTCCTTCTGTGCTCTAAAAAAAAGGTAAAAAAAGACAGTGTTAAGGATTGTTGCCGCCTCCTCAGCATTCACGGCAGCGGTGGCCATCCCTCTTTCTTCTCTTAATCTTCTTCTCTTTTCACTTTCTACCCTTTCATTCTCCCTATTTATTTCTCTTCATATGCGTGTTTTTTTTTTCTTCTTTCTTTCCTCTTTTTTAATTCTCTTATCTCGTTTTTTTTTTCCTCTTTTTCTTCTTGCTCTTCTCTTTTTCTTCTTTCTTCTTTCTAGTCTCTTCTGTTTTTATTTTCTATATTTATGCTATAATAAACCTTTAATGGTATATCTCTCTCCTTTTATGGTATGTTTAGTTTCTTTTATAGTTGTTGGTACAATAATGCATATCTTTTTAGATTAAAAAAATCATTTTAAAAAAGTTTTTTATTTATAGAAATATTCTTCGGTTTATAAAATATTTAAATTTATGCTAAAAAGACAAAGAAAGAATTATCTCATTGTATTATAGCACATTTATGAAAATTAAAAAAAAAACTCAAATTTATCTTTAGTTTTACTTATTAAAATTTTTTGTAATTAAATATTATACTTTCTTTTAGTACAACATGAAAAGATTTTATCTTCTATTTTATATATGATTTAGAAGTATTATTTAGCTATTTCTATGAATTAAACTTTCTTTTTGTCATAAAAAAATAATAATAAATAAATAAAAAGCTTTGCCGTATTTAGAATTTAAGTCCATTGGTTGTGGGACCCACAGTAGGTGGACCTTCACTTCCTTCCACTTTTCTTTTTCCATCTTTCGTTCTTTAACGAAATCTGCGACCCTCCGCCACATCGTCTTATTATTCACTCTGACTCTTTTTACTTCACTCACTCCGTCTTGCTCTTCCTCTTTCTCTTTCACGCCCACTAACCACTCAAATGGACCCTACACGATCCCTTCACCGCCGATCGTCTTCCTCCTCATCCAACCGCCTCCTCCATCACCTCACCTCCCCCACCGCCACCACACCAACCGGCTCCGCGGCCGACGATCTCAACGAAGCCGAGCTTTTCTGGTCCATAGAGGTCTCCGAACCAGAAAATGAATACCCCATCCCCCTTCCGGCAGACAATAACCGGCGCCGGAATTTCGATCGGCCTCAAAACTCCGGCATCCTTGCCGTGCTAGCGGAACCCGATCAGGTGCCGGTGTTTCGCCGGAATCCATCCGTCTCGTCGTCCCCGAGGCTGATTCCTTCGCTTACAAGACCTCCAGCTCAGAATTCGGAGTTTCTGGCGCAGTCCGCTCCTTCTAGAAAGTTCCAGCAGTCCGCTCCTGTGATGGTTCCGATTCTGATGTCAAAAGCTGCCCCGCGGCGGAGGAAGGGCGACGAATTAGCCGTCGTCTGCGACGGCGATGTGGACGGCGACGATGAGGTGCTTCCGCCACACGAGATCGTGGCAAAGGGTTCGGGATTTTCGCCGAACATCACTTTCTCGGTGTTGGAAGGTGTGGGGAGAACGCTCAAAGGGAGGGATCTCCGTCAGGTGAGGAACGCTATATGGCGCAAAACAGGTTTTCTTGATTAAATTATTTTTGCTCTTATTATATTCTTAATATTACTTTTTTTGAAAAATTACGTGAGGAAGCTCAATTTTCATAGCTTCTATTCACCCCGGATGAGAGGATAGCTAAAATGAACATGTGCTACACATAGCCTTTTACTTTTGTATCTTGAGTTTTGAATAGTAGCTTTATCTTTTACTTTTGTGTAATAAGTGTCATGTGATCTCTAGAATATGAAAGTGATTGGTTCTGTATATTGAATATTCTCGTTTCTTATGCGGATTTTGCTTTGATTATTATCTAACAGTTAAAGTTTTTGTTGTAATTCAATCAAAATATTAGCATGTGCCTCCTAAAGTCTAAACGCATTAAAAGGATTTAAAACCTGATATTTTATAAGGAATTAAGGATAATGTCGATAAATTTTGGAGTTCTTAAATCCATACATGGTTAAACTACTGTAGTCAGTCATATCTTGTCTTTTTCCCTTTTATTCTAAACCAAATATTAGAATGTGTTTTTTCAATGTAAAATCCCATAGAATGTAAAAACATTGCACGATAAACGGGTCCCCTTAGGGTTATTATGCTGCTCTGTAGTCTGTGCCGCTGAACGTTTTAAGTGACTAAGTGCATTGCAAAACACAATCGGAAACATAAGTGATATCATAATATCATCATAACAATATAATTGAAAGTTGCCGAAATAAACTCCAAAATAATGCAACATTAGCTAAAACAAGAAATATAATATCAAAAACAGATCCGATTCCAACATTAACAAGAGAAGAACAACTGAACAGGTGGGATAAGCATTGAAGACTTGAAGAGATGCTGCACCGGGTGATATCTTTTAAGATTTATGGCAAAGTGGGAGACGGGAAATGCTATAAAGGTGAGTAACTTTTGCATGAAGATAAAACTGGACTATTATGGGATGGATCCTATAAAGTATAATAGGGGAACTATTAGGAGAAGTGGATGATTAATTGTCCAGTAGATGTTGAATTGAGCGTTATTACTTATCGGGGAAAAAAATTCTAACCAAATGGCAAAACTAATTTCGTTAAGGTATTGAGTATACTTCAAGAATTTTGATGAATGAAGATAATTGCCGCTTTTCTGGTTATTGTAAACTTTCTTAGTTAACTGTACAGGGTTGTAACCCAAAGAAAATTCACAAGTCCAAGTTTCCTGGCAATACTTTTGAAGTTAGTTTATCGTTTATCTTTTTGATTGTTAGTGATAATTAATAAGTCACTACTTTGAAAGTGGCTGTGGCCTGAGAAAAACATTTGTCGTCCTCGGCAGTCAAATTAGTTTCTAAAAATGGGTCATTTATTAATTTCGTTCTTACAAAATTTTAGAGTAAAATATCGTGTTTGTTCTTGATGGTCCCAAAGTTGTCCTAACGTTTCAATCGTATTGACTCAATATTATTCTGTCGTTAGGGATTTGTTAACAGAATTAATGACGGGACAAAATTGAGACGATTTTGAAACGTTAGAGACTTAAATAGGACAAAAATGTTGGGGACAAAAACAATACATAAAAATAAATTTAATTTAATTTTATCTTTCAATAATATCAATTTTTTACTGTACGTATTTAATTATTTTTTAATTACATCTAAGTAAATTACACTTAATCACATTACTTTCATTTTAAATAAATTTGTTTTTTTATAATTTTAAAGAATTTTGATACATCAAAGTCAAAGGGTATAATTTATATTTTATTGTATATATATGTATTTTTTTTTCACAAATTTATATACTAGTCATTTTATAAACATTTCATGATAACTAAAAATCTTTAATTGAATATAAACATTTCATGATAAAAAAATTAATTTATTTAGAATGAAAATAATATAATTACATGTAATTTACTTAGATGTGATTAAAAAATAATTGAATATTATGTATAGTAAAAATTGATATTATTGAAAAATAAAAATAAAATTTATTTTTATGTATCGTTTTTGTCCCCAACGTTTTTGTCCTATTTAAATCCCTAAATTTTCAAAATCGTCTCAATTTTGTCTCGCCGTCAATTTTGTTAACGGATCCCTAACATCAGGACAACATTGAGTCAATTTTAAAACGTTAGGAACTTAAATAGGACGATTGAAACGTTAAGAACAACTTTGGAACTTACCCAAACATTGTAGACAAAAATACTTTACTCAAAAATTTTATAAATTAAATTAGTCTTTTAAAAATTATAAATTAATTATTTTTTGTCTTCTATCACTTAATTAATAGTTTCCATTGACAATATATGATATAAAACATTTACTAATAATGTACATGATACCTAACATATTTAATTAGATAATAAATAAATATATTTATAAAAATTTATCAATTTAATTTATTTTTTAATTATATAAATTTTAATTTTAATATAATTTAACAATACTAAATTGATACATTTTTTATAAATATATTTATTTAATATCTAATTAAATATATTAAGTATCATGTATAATGTAAATTAATATTCTATATCATCAATTATTTAAAAAACAATTAATTGAATGATTAAAAAATAAAAATAATTAATTTATAATTTTTAAAAAACTAATTTAATTAATAAAAATTTTTAAAAATAAATTTAAAAAATAAATATTTTTTAGAGATTAATTTAACTATTGAGGATAGGTACGTTCGTACTTACTACTAAAGTATAATCAATTTACTCAATACTAAAGTATAATCAATTTACTCATGTATGACTAATTAATAATCTAAGAAGTTACGAGTTCCAAACTCTTATCATTGCTAAAAAAAAAAAAACGCATTGCCCTTATTCTTGTCAATACTCAATACCAAACTTGGAAAATTATAGCGTTGACTTTGATTAGGGTAGATGATTACTTACACCCAAAGTTTACGACCATTTAACTCTTGGTCATCTAATTTTCATGACTGAAACTGATTGTTTGGTACACACGTAGGTAAACTAGTGTGAGACTGAGAAGTAAAGTCGGTGTTAACTAGTTACAAGAACTTGATAAATTAAATTGCTTCTAGAACTGGCCTGCGTCATATAAAAAGACCACCAATCATTAATGTTGTTATTATACTGTACGATAGTCCAGTGGCGAAACTTAAAATAAAATTTTGGAAGGGTTAAATAGCAGAGGAACTTGAAATAAAATTTTTGGAGGATTAGATAGAAGATAATTGTTAAGATGCTTTTGACATGCACTTCATTTAAAATAAGTTCATTTAATCTCATCTCTCTAATTTGGATGATATTACCAAATTTAAAATCGTTTTCTAAGGTCTTGTTCCAAAGAATTAAGGTCAAACTCATCAAATGCAACTCTTTAAACTTTTGGAAGTTGTATCTCATTTTTTTCGTAATTTATTAAAGTAGAAAAACTATCTACATGTGTTGATATTGTAAAAATTATATGTTTTTCTTCTTAAATATTAACCTTCCTCTTAAAAAATACATCAATTCTTTAATTTTTCATGATTATTTTATATGTAAAATATGAAAGAAGTTAGAATGACAAATATTAAAATTTATAATATTTATTGAATTTTTTTTATCAATTTATACAAATACAATAATATCAATACTTATTATTGAATATTCTAATATTTTTTATGATATAAAAAATTAAATTAGATAAACAGTAAAATGTAAAATGTAAAATAATACTAAATTACATAAATAAAAAATATCTAATTTTTTTATATTTGAACTCAAATGTAGAGAAAGTGTTGCTTATTGAATAGAGCAGAGCTGCGAAATACGAATACACTTAGTTAAATCCAAATCTAACATGTTTTGAATATTTAAAACTAAAAATTATTGTGCAATAAAAACAAAAGATGAAGATTGAACTTTAATATTTTAAGTCATAGCAAAGTATTTGAGCCAATTGAACTAATTTTTTATTTTGGAAGAAGTATTACTAATTTTTTTTATCAAAAATTTGGACCCTTATCTTAACTAAACTCACTAAGCTCTGACGATAGGCATTAATCAGCTACTACTCATCAACAACAAACAAGAGGAAAGAAAACAGAGAATGTGTTTGGATAAGAGACACTGAAATACAAAATTAGGAGATAAGAAAAACACTTTTTAATTTTCATATGGACCCCCGGGTTATAGGAAGGGGGTGCTGAACATAGATGTGGTGTCAAAATGTCAAGCAAATCGGACCGTGCGACAGACAATGAACAACACGGAGGGTCCGACTTGTTGCAACGAAAACGGAGGGTCCGAGTTGATATATGGTGGACACGCAACGCTCAAACCTTGCTCCCCAGACGGTGCCCCACATACCGAGTTGCTGGATGCAACAAAAACTCTCACCATCCGAGTTTTAACTATGAGCCTTTACTTTCAACCCCAAAACTCCATTGCTATTCTTCATTCCTCTGTTGGTGGTGGGTTTGCATGGTGGAGTGAATAGAAAAATGTCAAAAAGAAATAAAATTAAAGATGTTGATCGCCTTGAGTTTCATATTATGCACTATCTCAGTTTCTCAGATTATGTAAGTTTGTTTAAAATTTTTTTAATTTTTATAATTATAGTTATTATTGTTAAAAATTTAGTTGTTATTATTATTGTTAGGATCTAAACTTAAAAATATACATAGAATGATTAGGACTAATTTAATTTTTTTTATTTTTTCACTATTTTTGTATAAAAGTTAATATTATTAGTGTGTTAATTATTATTATTATTGTTAGTGTGTTACAATGATGATGCTATATACGATTCTTGTTGTTGCAGTTTAAAAGAAAGAAACACAATATTTTTTTTAATTTGTTTAATATTTTTTTTTATAATTTTTAGAATTTTCGAAGAAGTGAAATATTAAAATATTTAGAAAATAAATTATAAAATTTAAACCGAATTGTTATTAATTTTTGGATACAATTTGTTTTTTGAAATATTTTATAATTTTTTAATTATTTATAATTGTTACGATATTATTTAATATTGTTGTGACTACAATGAACAGTTGGACATAATCGGTGAATTTTAGTATTAATTTATAAAAGTGTGTTACTTTATTGTAGTTAATTGTAATTATCATTGTTAGAAAAGTTAATTATTATTATTATTAAAAAATGAATTTAAGAAGATATTGACGATAATTATTAATATTTTTTAAAATTTCGAAATATATGTTTAAATTTATTTAAGTAATAGCTAATAGGTAATTAATAAAACAGATAATAATAATGTTATATATTAGAAAAATTATTGATATATCGTAAATAAAAAAACAAACAGCATCTCTAATTTACTAATTTTATTGAGATTTGAGTAGGAAAGTATGTATATGTATGTATTATGAATATATGTATTTGTATCTATTAGTTAATGTTATTAATAATTCATTTTGGAAGTAGTAATTATTTGTTTTAGTCAAGTTAAGTCAAATAATTTATAACAGATGTTTGGTTTCAAGTAATATTTGTTATTGAGTTAGTTGTGAAGATTTTGTTAGTAAGTGTCTGTAGTTTAAAAATTCTTGCTTTGTAGTAGTAAATTAGCAATAGTTTGTGAGTTGACTAATAACTTGTTATGTTTTTTTGTAGAAATTAAGAATGTTGACCTGTGACCATCCAGTTTCGCTGGATCGGTACAACGATCGGGTGGAGGACCATTTACAAGTTACTAGATTCTATCATGCATCTCAAATTGGTATCGTACAAAATCAGAAAGCACTCGTGAATGCTCTAATAGAACGGTGGCACCCAGATACACATATGTTTCACCTTCCAATTGGTGAGTGTGCCGTAACTCTTGAAGACGTGGCTTTAATTCTTGGTCTCCCGATGGATGGTCTTCCAGTTACTGGGATGACAATGAGTAGTTTCTCAGCGTTGGAGGCAGAATGTTTGCATCAATTTGGAGTGGCACTGCGTAAGTCGGAGTGTAGAGGATGCTGCATAAAACTGACTTGGCTGCGGGATCTAAAAGAAAATATTCAGTTGACTGATGAATTAAGTATACAGAGGTATGTGAAGTGCCATATTATGTTGCTGATCGGGACGATCTTGTTTGGGGATAAATCTGGGGCAGGTGTGCACTGGAAGTTTCTACCATTGCTTCGTGATTTTGCCAGTATTGGACATTATAGTTGGGGTTCGGCATGCCTAGCACACCTCTACAGGAGGTTATGCAGGGCATCTCGTTATAACTGTAAGGAAATTGATGGTTCAATAACACTTCTGCTCGGTTGAGCTTGGATCCGACTGCCATATCTATCGCCGCTCCCTAGAGAACCCCACAGTTTTCCACTAGCCAACAGGTAATGTTACGTTACAATCTACCCGTAGCTTTATATTTAAAATTCAGTTTAGCTAATTGAATATATGATATTAGGTGGCGTAACTGGGAGCGTGGTGACCGACGATATAGATATTTGAATCTAGCTCACTTTAGGAAGGCCTTTGATGAACTCCAGGAAGGCCAGGTGTCTTTTAATTAAAGATTTATGAGTTTGGGGTATTTTTATGAGGCATTTTTATTGTTATTGATATTCTGGGTTGTAATCATGAGTTTCCTTTATTTTTCCCAATTTGTGTGGGTTGCATATGCTGTGGACCGCGTGGATCCGAACATAATTCCTCCTGAGATCTATATGCAGTCGGTTGTGTGGTCCGTTACTGTTCCGTTGGTGTCATTTGAATGTATCGAGTGGCATGCTACCGATAGGTATAGGCGACAGTTCGGTTTCGTTTAGGGAGTACCTCAGCAGGAGCAGAATCTGGACAAGGCGCATGGAGAAGTCCTGACTGGTCCTAAGAATCTTAACTGGGCCACAACACCGAGTCATTCAAGTTGGGTTATGCATTGGACAAACAGGTATCACTACGTTCTTTCTAAGCTTCCCATGCCTTCACAACATCCATTGGAAACTTATATGTACTGGTACCGGTCAAAATATAGGGACCACTTGAACTTGTCGAATGTTGTGGGTCAAAAAAGTGATGAGGATAATCAGGATATGGATGAGGGTAATCAGGATATGGATGATGGTGGTGAGGGTATGGATGAGGATAGTCAGGATGCGGATAATGACAATGAGGAACTGGAGCCACAATCGGTGCCACCTCCTACTTCGAATCCACTTCCACAAGAACAACCTCAGTTCTCAAGCCAGTATGTAACTCAGACACAGTTCTCCCCGTCATTTCCAATGCCGCAACAATATTGGGGTATGTCACAGTTTGAACCAGGAGAAGGAGGTTCTTTTAGCCAGTTGCTTGAGTTCATGGCTGCAGATGCAGGACAACCACAATATGCCAATCAGCCTGAGTTCTTGGCAGGTAGGTATTCATTGGATGCGAGGCTCCCGTGCCATACCTCATCGGTCGCTTCCGGAGGGTTCGTATTTGTTGACTCTAGTAGAAGTGTAGGTGGACGCGGAGTTTTTAATAGTCAAAATCCTAACCGTATTGACATGGGACCACTTCAAGAAGATGCTAACCCACTCGAGCAAGAGACTAATGCGTATCTAGTAGATGACCCGGATGACGAGGATGATGATGACGAGGATGAAATAGAGGAGTTCGATGAGGATGAGGAATCCCGTAATGATGGTATTATGCTTCGTATTTTGCTTTACATGTTCGATTGGCTATTCATTTTGTGTTCATAAGTGGTATCCATGTTGGTTTGACTACCTAATGTCATAATATTTAATTATTTTTATTATTTTGTATACAGGCCGGGCACAAACTCCGGATGACAAAGACAAAGGTTACAATATGAGGATTGATCCATCACGTCGTAGCGCTAATCGCTACACGCCATCTGTGTTAAAAAAGGCCGCAAAAAATGCAAGAACTTCGTGAATGATGTAAAGTGGGTAATGAGAAAGTAGTTGTGGTGTAATACTCTTATTTATGCTTTAAAAAATGTGGACAATGTTTAGAGTTCTTTGCATGTGTTGGTCATTATGTATGCACGACTTGGACTATTTAGGGTTTAGGGTAATTATGTATTAATAATGATCTGGACTATGGTTTGTTTAGAGTATTTATGTATTAATAATTTGGACTATGGACTATGTTTTAGTAGATGGTTTGTTTAGAGAATTTATGTATTTATGAACTTATTGAAGGGATTAAATATGTGGACTATGTATTAATTGATGTCATATTATAAAATGCTATAGATGGAGAGTAAGGCTGGGTTGCCGTAGTTTATAACACAACACAGAACAGGTTACATATATCATACTTGCTTAACTCAAATGGACAACTCATGACAAACCATATATTGCCACATATATAATGTCACATATATAATGTCATCTCAGAATAAGAATCTACTAATGATCTCTGTTGGCATTTGCACCACCTTGCTGACGGCATCTGCTACGGCTGTGTCCCTCAGCTCCACATAGCGTACATCGCCTAGGCCGACGTAACATTCGCGTGTCCATCTAATTCAAGAAGCGCGTCATTTTTGGGCGACCTTTCGTGACGCGTCTCAGGAACGGATTTGGGATGAACCGAGGTCCGTTGTAAGCAGGCCATGTAGTGGGGTTACCTAGTGGCCTAAACCTTGCTCGGTACACCCGCCGAACTTGGTCCATCTTATACACATCATGAACATATACTTGCCAATCCAGTCGTTGGTTGGCACAACATGCAAACACATGTCGACAGGGGATCCGTTCCACCTGAAACTCACCACAGTCACATCGAAGGCCACGTAGATTCACTGCAAACTCCAGTCCACTTGGCATCTCACGCACCTCAAAGACCTCATTCTGCCGGTCAAAGCAACTAACCTGAATGTTTCCTAATGCAAGTTGGTTTGCATGCAACTTCGAGGTCACGACATCAGAAAACACATGGCCAGCATTAATACGGGCTTCCGCCTCCGCTCTTTTTCGGGTAAACAACTCGTTCAGCCTGTAGAATGTTACCTTCACAAGGGCAGTCACGGGGAGATTACGTGCACCCTTCAATACTGAATTGATGCATTCCACTAGATTTGTCGTCATATGACCCCATCGATATCCACCATCAAAAGCCAACGCGTACTGTTCCCGGGGGATTCGGTTTAACCAGTCAGTGTAGCCCTCGCCCCGTTCTCGTAAACGTTGGTAACGCACCTCGTACTCCCGCACCGTCCTCGAATATCTTGCAGGATAGAAAGAAATATTTGAAACAATAGAGGTCAACACACGAATTGAATGGAACTCTGTTACTAAATTAATTAGCTACTCTGAGCGTTACCTATGTTGACGACCAGTTTCTGTAAGTACGGCGCCTTGAATTTTCTAAAAAAATTCGACTCTATATGCCTGATGCAAAACATATGAAAGGCTCTCGGAGGTGACCAAGCCCCGTTACTCCTTTCCACAACTGCATTTATGGATTCGTGACGGTCGGATATCAGTCCCACACCATCCCGAGTGACAACGTGCTGACGAAGGTTACTCAGAAAAAAGTGCCACGCATCTGAAGTCTCTCCCTCCACAATTGCAAACGCAATTGAGACGATATTGTTGTTGCCATCCTGTGACACTGCCACTAGTAGACAACCCTTGTACTTTCCGTACAAGTGAGTCCCATCCACCTGGACAACTGGCTTACAATGTCTGAAAGCTCTAATGCAGGGGTAATAACTCCAAAAAACACGATGCAATACCCGAATATCAGTCACCAAGTCATCGCCTTGATATGCAGGCATAGTCTCAAAATGAACAACAGCTGAAGGCTCCTTGTGACACATGGCATCAAACCATATAGGCAACGCTTCGTACAATGCCTCCCAGCCTCCAAATATTTTTTCCACTGCCTTTTGCTTAGTCAACCATGCTTTCCGATAACTAACAGTGTAGTTGAACTTCGGTTGCACCTCTGCTATAACCGATTTTACCTTTAAGGCGGGGTCAACCTCAACCAACGGCTTAGTTGCTTCTGCAATCGTGATCGAATCCAGCTTAGAATGATCCTGAGAAATTGTGGCTCTGGTACATGTGTGACTACCATTATACATCCTTACAACCCAATAGTACTTCCGGCTGATCATGCTAATCCGGATAAGTCAATCACACTCTGACCCATACTGTGTACACTTCGCATAAAATGTCAACGGCTCAGACTCATACACCCGGTAATCTACGCTTCTTCGTATAGTATACTCTTTTATCGCTTTAATAACAGCTTCCCTGAAACTGAATTCCATCCCAACGGCAAATTCACCATCTGCGACAAAAGGAATTTCTGCAACCAGGACAGCCATACAACCAATTTTAAAAACATAAATATTTAAACATTCGAAAATAAAGGTAAAACAAATTTTTACTGCATCAATTATAATAAAACCCTCCAAACTATTTATATTTAACTAATTTACTAACAAATACTTATTTGTATTCAACTAATCTACTAACAAATACTAATTTTAATTTAACTAATTTACTAGTTATTACTTAATTAACTAATAAATTCCTATTTATATTCACTTAATTTTAATTTAAATAATTTAACAAATTTTAATTTAACTAACTTACTTATATTGACTTAATAACTTCGAATTTAACCAATTTTAATTAAACTAATTTACTAGTTATATTTACTTAATTTACTAATAAATTCTTATTTATATTGACTTAATTTTAATTTAACTAAATTTAACCAATTTAACAAATTTTAATTTAACTAATTTACTTATATTTACTTAATAAATTCCAATTTAACCAATTTTAATTAAACTAATTTACTAATAAATTCCAATTTATAATTACTTAATTTACTAAATTAACTCATAAATACTAACGGATATTTAACTAATTTACCACTTAACCAATAAATTCTAATTTATATTTAACTAAATCAATAACTCTCTTATAAATTTACTATCTTAGAGTTAAATACACAAATAAGTAAACAAAAAGAAATACTAATCGAGTATATTTTCAAACCTCAGTTAGCTATTTGATCCAACTATCAAGATAAATTAATAAAAAATTCCAATCTTTCGTATAATTATGGAGAATTACGTACCTGCATTGATATAATCCGGAAACTCCGGAACATGCATGGCTTCCAAATCCAAAACTCGCATGAATGATGGCTCCTCAAACGGCACATCGTTTGCCAGTGCAGTTGCCACATTAGACACATCTGGAGCCATAGCTCCGTCACCTTGAACCTCATCTCCATCTGGACCAACAACTTCGTAGTTGTTTTCAAATTCTTCTTCACTGTCACTATTGTAATCCTCCCGTAGAATATTCCGGTCGGCCTCAGATTACTCAAACTCAACATACAACTCGATGAACGAGAGTTGACTCCGATTTTCAATATACATGGAGAACATATCTTGCATGCTCACTTCGTCCGTTACATATTTCATTTGAAACTGGACGAATCCACCAAACACTTGTATAGAATTTCTGTATAGAATACATGATATCCTTCTTACCCTCTCAGAATGAATCTTTTCACAGATCACACCTTTGAGCTTTTCAAATGAGATTGTAAAAGGAATCACCAAATCTAACGGACTCCTTCGGATGTTTGTAACAAAATCTGACCAAAATAATACACTTTCAATAACACTCTGTTACTCATTTCTCTCAATCATATTAACAAGCTCATAAACTTGAGTTTTAGATTTTTGCTCCTTTACTAAACAAGTAACGAAACAGAGGAACTAAAAACCAGAAGGACCGTTAAAGAAGGAGAAGAAGATGCGAGAGTGGTTGTTCTGATCCAATTTTCACCAACTTTTATTTAAAGTCCCAACCAAATCAGACCATGCGATTACCTCTATTGAATTCAAAAAAATAATAAAAAAAATACATGTCGAACCCTCCGATTTCATAACACAAACACAAAAAAAAAAACCAACACTTCTAACAACTTTGATGGTACGATTTTCATCATCCAGAATTTCATCATCTCTTCCTCCTCAAATTGGACTACCGATTTGCTATGCAAAACAGGACGCTCAAACAACTCGCACCATCCGAGTTGTTAGACCTGACATTAGCAAAAAAGCTACCCCACATATCTATATTGCGCTCTCATGCATCCATATCCAAGTACCATACACAAAGCCTCCATATCAATAAAAATGAGCCTAAGAAAAACCATTTGGTTTTAAAAATGGAGACATAATTATTTTTGTTGTATCTGATTTTTTATTTATGTTACAAAGACAAGATTTATCATGTTATTATTATATCATTTTTTTTCTTTAATTTTAAAAATATACTAACATTTTCGTCGGGAACATTGTTCAGGATCGAAAACAAGCTAATTCTCCACTGCTCCAGTTATAGTTTCAAACTAGTAAACCATTAAGGGAGAAAGAAAAGGACAGCCATGTATGCAAGAATTTCGCATATAACATTTAAGTAAAAAATAGAATTCAACCAATAGTTATAACATTTCGAGGGGGCAGTATATATATATATATATATATATATATATATATTCATGTCAAGCTATGTCTTCATCGAATTAAAGAATCGCAATGATAGAAAACGTTCTAATTTTTTGCTGTTTTAACAAAATCCAGCTTCATCATTGTGGTTAATCTCAAGAAATTGTATTGTAAATATCGGCAAGTCAGATATTGAATGGATATGCCTCAAAAGATTAAGTTCAAAAAGGAATTCTCCTTTCACACATCTAATTGGTTCATCATCCTTGCCCTTTATTTTCCGAAAAAAAAAATAACAAAAGAAAAAACAATTTGATGAAAATGTTTCCCACCTGAAACAGAGGCATTGAATAAGGACCTAGGTCATGGGGCTGAAAACAACAATTTGTTGAAAACCCAAATCGGCCACAGCCATTTTGCGTAAAGATCAACAAACGGGAAATAACACCAGGAACCAAGGTAAAAGGATCTATGCCTCGTTTACAGGAAAAACAAAATGGGAGAGAGGATCCAAAAGGAAAACCCTAGAGAGAAGCCTCAATAGTTTTGATGTGGCGTAGCTATGACTCAAAACGCTTCCATTATCGATAAGGAAGGCGATCTTAAGGGCCACGCTTTTTAAGATCAGAACATTAAGAAACTTAAACAGAAAATCGTAAGAGTTATGTTACAGTAGGCAAAGATAAAACCCTAGATTTGAGTTGAAGATGAAGATGAGGGGGGAGGAAGGTAACTAAGAGTATATATAGTATCATTGGCAATGCTGGTGGACCAGTGTGAAACGTTGTTTTATTTTGGGTCAGCAATGAAAGTGTTTAAGTTTGGGCTTTTCTGTATGGGCTTTGGATGATGTGCGTTTTTCCACATCTTCATTTCCAAATGATTTTGGGAACTAATTTAGGGTGCTTTTAGCCTTTTAGTTTGTGTTTATATTTTTTATTTTTATTTTTATTATTTTTTAATTTTTAGATTTTATAAAAAAATAAATACAATAAAAAAATAAAATTTTATTTTTTATTTTTACT
Source organism: Arachis hypogaea (assembly GCF_003086295.3). NCBI lineage: Eukaryota > Viridiplantae > Streptophyta > Magnoliopsida > Fabales > Fabaceae > Arachis > Arachis hypogaea. The sequence goes on from NC_092051.1 coordinate 99,564,705, forward strand.
TTTTTTTTTCATAATTTATAAAATAAAAATAAAAAATAAAAATACAAACTAAACAGACTCTTAATTTTTCTAAAGATTTTAGTGGTTCGAACACACATACAATTATTTTGATAAAATTTTATCATTTTAAATTTATTTTATTAAATGGGCTTCGCCCGTACTCAACCAAGAAAAAGAAATTAGTTTTATTAAAAGTTAAAACTAATTTTTTAAAAATAATTTTTCAAAAGTTATAATAGCTATATTTGATCTAATAATACTATATAGTCAATAAATATTATTATTTTAGGTTAATATTTAATTAACAACAATTTTTATCTATATTTATATGTATTTACATGCAAACACATAATTTACACTTATATTTACTCGAGACAGGGATATAGAGACAGAAAATCATATTTAACAGATGAAAAATAAATAGAAATATTGTATCTAGAGACACTGAATTAATATATTTAGGACAATGAGACACTAACGAAAAATACAAAATTTTTTTCTTTCATTATTTTTATTAATTTTTTGTAATTATATTTTTTATTATTATATTTTTTTAAAATTTTTTAAATAAAAAATAAGAATAAATTAAACTTTTATAATATTTATTCTAGTTTATCACCAAACAAAATACAAAAATACTAAATTAATAAAAAAATAAATTATTTTTATATCTTATCTTGTCCTTTTTTTTTTTATCAAAGATATGAGACTCGAACCTGCAACCTCTTAATTGAGTATGGGGAGACTATGCCATTTGAGCTATTACTCATTGGCTATCTTGTCCTATTCTCATAACTAAATATAACTATATTTATCAGAATTTATACAAATAAATTAGTAATTTTTTTTATTAAAAATAATTTGATACTCGAGCTGATCAATACTGATCAAAATTAATAAAAAATATTGGTCCCAAAAATTTCTATATTTGATAAATTAAAGTTAAAACTAGTGTTTCAAAAATAGTTTTGTCATTTTACATGTCAGTACGAATACTTTAAAAAAAAAAAAATCAAATTCGGTCTTTAAATCTTCATTTTATATTTATATTGGTTGGCTAACAAAAGTTCATTCATTTTGTTAAAAAAAAAAACCAAAACAAAGATTTTCGTTAAAAATGAATGTAAACTTTTTATATTTGAGTTTACAGGCTTTAAATTTTATTTTATTTTTTTAATACAAATATTTAATTCTCTTTCTCTGATAAAATCTAAGAATTATCTATTATCCACTGCGACTAGGATAAAATACGGATAGAGACTTTATCTGCATCTCTAATATATTATATAATATATATTTAAAATGATATATAATAAAAAAAATAGGTATTAAACCTACTTTTTTTTATAAAAAAATAATCACTAAATTAATTATTTAAATTAATAATTTACTATATTTATTATTTAAAGAGTAATATTGTAAAAAATTGGAGTTAAAGAGTAACAAGATATTTATCTTTTGTTTATGTTATTTTAATTTTTTTTAGAATTTGATAATTATGTTATTTGTAATTTTATGTTGGATTTTTTTAAAATTTTATTGTTTTTAATTTTAATTTAAACTTAATTTTTTTATTTTATTAATATGTATCAAATATGGAATAATTAACTTTTATATTTGCTTAAAAAGTTTTTCTATTGATGAGGTAGAATTAAGAATTTTAAGATGCGGGTAAAATTAGGTTATTTTCAATCCGTGAGTGGATTTTTTTAAATAAATATTTTAATTATTTTATTTACCGAAATAGATATTTTAGATGTTATTTATGTTTTTAGGTCTCATTACATATCTCGAAATTATTATACATTTATTTTATTTACATGATAAACGAGACAAAACACGATTTTAATTGGATTTATCTCGTTTGCAAACGAGATAAATTCATAATTATCTCGTATGAGAGTATTATTACAAAAAAAAATTACGATTAAAATAATATTTATATTATAATTTGGATTGATTTACCAAATAAAAATGATATAATTTATCACTATTTGGATCAAATCATAAGTAAATTTTTATTTTTTTTTATCAATTTTTATTAAAGATAGAAAGACTCGAATCCGCAACATTTTAGATGAATATAAGGATACTATGCCATTTGAGTTATAACTCATTGATATAATAATAATATAATTTAGTTATAACTCAAATTGGATCAATTTACATATAAAATTTAACTATAATATAATTTAAATTAAAAATAAAATTTAGTGATAAATTGGCACCGGTACCGTTCATGAGACCCAGGTTTCTTGAAAAATAACTGCAACTCTGCAAGTGTTTCTATTTCACGAATCATTAATAACTAATTTTTCTATTATTGTATTTTCACTCACAAGTATTTTTTATCTTCTACGTTATAAAATTAAACTGTTATTCTCTTCTACAAATTTATAAATTTTTTATTTTTTCTGACATTCTCAACATAGTAAATGACCTTACAACAAATAAAATTTAAAATATATAATTTAAATTTAAAAATTAATACTCAAGAGAGTATATAAAAATTTAAAAATTAAAAAATGTCAAAAAAATAAAAAATTTGTAAATTTGTGGGAGAGATTAATCACTTGTTTAATTTTATTAAAAAAATTAACTGTTTAAATATGGAAGATATGTTATAACGTAGTTATAATGACTTTTATCGAAAAATTATTTGCAGTTATTTTTTCTAAAAACTAGGTCTCGTGAACTGTAATAGTAGTAATTTATCTCTAAATTTTATTTTTTAATTTAAATTATATTATATCTAAATTTTACTTGTAAATTTATCTAATTTGATCTAAATAACCATAAATTATATCATTTTTTATTTTGTAAATCGATCCAAATCATATCATAAATATTATTTTAATCGTAATTTTTGTTGTAATAATACACATGTTTACTGTGTGAACGAGATATAGCCAATTAAAAATTTGTCACATATCTCGTATGCACCCGAGATGTAGCGTAAACAAAATTGATGTATCTAAACAAGATATTTGTTTAATTATCTCGTTTACAGTGTAAACGAGATAAATAATATGACATAAATTAGTAAACACCCTTAAATTACGTATTTAAGTAAATAAAATATTTAATTTATTTATTTAAAAAAAAATCCCCACATATAAGATAGAGTTGAGTTTTAAAAAAGTTTTCAACTCGTAGGTAGGATATGGTAGAAATAGGATTAAGGTAAAGTCCAAACTCTATTCTATTCTTCCCATTGCAGTCCTAGCTATAAGAATTTTTTTTCTTATAACAAAAAATAAAATAGATAAAATAAATGCAGGATCACTTAGACCAACAACAATGAAAAAGATGGGATTTTCCAACAAAAGATATCAAAGAATTCTTTATCTATAAGAAGAGACAAAACAATAATTTTGTTCATATCCTGGCTCAAATAACTTGGGACCAAAGACCCAGTAAAAGTTGGGTCATTCTACGACTACAAGAAAAAACAATATTTGTAAAGCTTGTAGGTCCAATACAATTGGATTCTAGATCCACTAATCCGATTTCGTTGGGGCAAAAGTTTCGTGACCCGTGCTCAATTCAACTTGTGTAGTAAGTAAAGCTTTGTCACCCCATTATCTCATATACTATTTACAGATTATTATCCCTTATAATGTGGAATAACTTTCTAAGATACAAAGGAAGAAAATCACACATTATCCACAAATAAAATGATAACCAAGTCATCATCCTTTATAAATACCTTGCCAAACTCAAGTATTTCTCAATCTCAACTCACGTAAACCTGCCTTAAACTCTTGCTAACTTAAGTATTAGAGTCCATTGCAGGTACCCCATCATTATCCATTCAAAGACGTCGGTAGGTTCACCTCCCTGGTGAACAAATTGGAACCATCATTCAGATGAGTTTGGACCTCATGTCTAAGCCCATACCACATTGGTTTTATGTATTTTCTCAGAACATTGACGCTATTGCTGTGGACCTAGAATTCAACCATCAACCATAGCGGACGCACATCCCGAAGATAGACGTACTACATCTAACTCAGGATCACAAAATAGGGATCATCCTAATAACAATCAAGCACTTGCTACAATCCAGCATCCTGAAAGATATGAAGGGGATCAAGGAGGACGGAGAATGAATTCTCAAATTTACATCCTAAAAGGATTGAGAACTAGAAAGGGAGGGATCGAACGAACCTATAAAAATTCCAAAACATCTCTACATGATTGCAAGGGGTTCGCAGGAAGGGGTATCTCAAAAACCTCCCGAAAAAGACACTTAAAGGATGTGTATCAGGTTGGGGCGAGGAAGTAAAGCCCTTATCTACCCCAGATTACCTTCACTAAAGAGGATGCCTGAGATGTATTACTCGGTCATGATGACTTTCGGTAGTAATCATGATGGTTTTGGCAAACGCCAATCTACACAGAACTTTAGTTGACTAAGGCAGCTCAGCCAACATCCATTTTGAGGAAACTTTTGATAAAGCCAGACTAGACATGAAAGTTTTGAGAGCATACCTAGACACTTTATTTGAGTTAGGTGAAACACCCATTTATCCTCTCGAATTCATTAGTTTATACACGACCTTCAGGAAGAGTCTAAGGATCAGCACCATAAAAATTGACTACACAGTGGTCGATATCCCTTCATCTTACAATGCACTCATTGGACGGGTTACATTGAATCGGTTAGCAGTAATGATTTCTACACAACATTTGTGCATAATGGTGCGGAATTTAAAGTCCACAAACTAACCGGCAAGTGCACCGGGTCGTACCAAGTAATACCTCAGGTGAGTGAGGGTCGATCCCACGAGGATTGATGGACTAAGCAACAATGATTGAGTGATTTACTTAGTTAGATAAGTAGAAAATGGTGTTTTGAGAGTTCAAAAGCATTAACAGTAAATTTAGAATATCAGAAAGCAAGCAGTAAATTGATTAGAAAAATATATGGAGAAAACAGTTAAGGTTTCAGATATATCTATCTTCCAGATTGACTTTTCTTACTAACTATTTTAATCATGCAAGATTCAATTCATGGCAAACTATATGTGACTAAACCCTAATTCCTTAAACCTTTTCAGTCTCCTAACCTTCATCAACCGCCAATTCCTTGGTCACTTAATTCTAATTAGAGGGTGAAGTTCAATTCTAGTTTATATGCCATAGAAATCCTAATTACCCAAATATAAGAGGATTATATATCACGTATCCCGTTAAGTTCATATAATTAGAAATTTAGGAGAAATTATTTACAAGTTGTTGTTCAAGTAAAGAGCTTTTCCAAGTTATACAAGAACTCAATTAGAACAAGGGTCATACTTCCGTTCCACCCAAATTCATAAGATAAAGAACGAAAACAATTCTTGAAATAGAAATCAGTACATGAATTAAAATAGAAAAGTAATAGTATCAATCCATACAATAGACAGAGCTCCTAACCTTAATAGTGGAGGTTTAGTTGCTCATGGTTCAGAGAGAAAAAATAGAATTCTGTAAAACTGTTAATTGTGGAATGAGGTAGAAGAGAGTAGAGAGAGCCCGAAGGGTTGATTCTTTTCCCTTTTATATCTAATCCTAATTAATGTAAAATATATTTTCTAAAACTAAATAATATCTTTTCCTATTTAAAAATAAAATAAGTTTAAATAAAAATTAATTAAATCCTTCGTGCAGTTTGAATTTGACGAATGGGGACCATAATGTTCTCAAAGGTTGGCGCCAAACTTGAGTAGTCTCAAGTTTGGCTTGGAGTAATACGTGAAGCATTCTTCAATTTTGCTTGCTTGGCGCCAAACTTGAGGTTTCTCAAGTTTGGCTTCAGCAAGTCAGCGTGCAATCCTTCAAAGTCCTCCTTGCTGGCGCCAAACTTGAGGTTTCTCAAGTTTGGCTTCAGCAAGTCAGCATGCTTTCCTTAGAGAGTGAGTGTGTGGCGCCAAACTTGAGGTATCTCAAGTTTGGCGCTGTGAAGGCCAAGAGTACTGGAGAAGAAGTGTGCACTATTATACATCGTTGGAAAGCCCTGAAATTTAGCTTTCCAATGCCGCTAAAATCACGTCAATTGAACCTCTGTAGCTCAAGTTATTTCTTGTTGAGTGCAAGGAAGTCGGGGTTGACAGCATCATTTGCTTTCTTCCTTTCCTGCCACAAAACTCCGTCAAATCCATCCGAATGCTACCTGAAATAAACAGAATTGCACACAACTCAAAGTAGAATCCATAGTTGCTAAAATATATTTAAATCTTGATTAAACTCAACAATTTGAATGCAAATTCACTAGGAAAAGATAGAGAAGATGCTCACGCATCACAACACCAAACTTGAATTGTTGCTTGTCCTCAAGCAACCAAAACTAATATAGGCCTAGGATGTGAATTTGCATGAGGAGTGAGAGTTCAATTAGGTTTATGTCTCCTCTTGAAGTGGGGTCTATCTATTGTAATACTGAACAGTTTTGGCATCTCACTCTCCTTTGAATCAGAAGAGTGTCACTGTTATTCGGAATTAGAATCCGGTTAATATTATGAATTCTCTAATCGTTAAACTGCAATTTAATCCTTGAACACAACAAATATCTTTTAATTCTCTTTTTATTTGGTGCTTTGCACCTTGAGCCTAGCCGTGACTTTAAATGCTTTGTCTCAAGGGTTACTTGACACAAAAACACCACAAGCACTTAACTGGGAAACTCTCTTTCAGTTCTGATTTTTCTTTCAGTTACTCCCAGACAGTGGTACTCAAAGCCTTTGGCATACTCTGTTAAATGCATTTGATCTCGACTTTTAGTGCTCCGTCTCAAGGGTTACTTGACACATTCACACCACAAGCATATGACTAGGGAAACAACTCTTTGAGCTTTTAATCATGTCTGACCTCTAGTCATTGATGCTCAGAGCCTTTGACCTTGCTTTTATTTTATTTTTTTGCTGTTCTTTTGCTTCAGGGATCAAGTTTTCACTTACTTCAGAGAATTCATAATAGTTCTCTAAATTCCTGTTCCTTATACATCAACATCCTTTGATTCAAATTCAAACATGCACGGTTCATGTCATGCATTCAGAATCACAAATAATACCACCACATTTAAGTAAATAAGACTACTATTTAATATAAACTCAATTTCTCATGCAATACATGACTTCTTTTTTTTTCTTTTTAGATTCAAGCTCAATAAACGGTACGTGAGACATCGCTTTAATTAAAAGATAAATAACTGAAATTTTAAAATAACAGAATTAAACTAGACCTAGGACTCAGAATTACTAAAGATCATGCAGACATTCAAGTAAAATAGCAGAAAACAAGAATATAACATAATAAGAATGGAAGAAAATCTAGAATGAAAGGAACTCAACCACCTCAGTTATCTTAGTGGCCGTGTCATTCTTCAGGCTGTACTCCTCCGTGAAGATGATTCGTCTCCCTTTGGTGCCATTAAAATAAATAGAAAAGTCACAAGCGAAGCGACAACACCAAACTTGAAAGTTTGCTTGTCCTCAAGCAAAGGAAATCTGAAAACAGGAAGGGACATAAAAAGTGCAGGAAGAGTAAAAACAAAAATTAGTACATAAAAAAAAAGAATAAAAGGACAAGAAAGATTAAAATTAGTTAAAATATATATATATATAGGTATTTATTTATTCATGTAGTTTATTTATTTAATTATTTATTTATTTTCTTATTTAAATATATATAGATATATAAAGGGGGGGTGGGGAGGGATTATATCTTTAGGGCTAATCCTAAAACTTACAACATAGTCGGGTTCAAGCCCAGCAGGAGTACATCCAGGCCAGGTTATTCGCAGGGAATATCAAAGATACGAAGGACAAGTCTAAAGTGACCAAGCCACCCCCAGCCCATGGAATTAGATGTCAAATGAGTATGATTTCGAGCATAAAGAGAGAAGAAAAAGGAACTTTTTAGCAAGATAGCTGCCAGAAAGACTGAGCTTAGGTGCATAGCACTAAAATAAGTGGTTGAAGAGTAGCTTTCCATCCCGACAATGACTCTTTCGAATGATTCTAGCTCTCAACTAGGTCTTTTTCACTCGTGCTTAACACATGATTAGTGGAAATCTGTGAAGCGTATGATCCTTCGGCACCTCTGGAGGTTTCCAAACCAAAGTAGCGGACTTAGCAGTCCCTATATATATATAAGGGGGGGGGGAACGGATATATGTACATATATAGGGGGGAGTAGTATATATATGGAATAGGAATAGGAATAGGAATGGGAAAGGAATCTAATCAGGGGGTGGGGATTTTTAAAAGAAGGGGACAAGGCTCGAAGGAAATCTTGTAATTGATATGGGTGGGATTCGGTGCAAGAACAGGGGATTATGTTTGGAATTGGTTAAAGGTGAATAGCTGGCGCCAAACTTGGATGTATGGAAGGTTGGCGCCGTGACTCCTGAATGGCATATCTTAGTTTAGTGTCAACCCCCAAATTTTTTTTTTAATTTAACTCATGCCAAACGCCAGGAGAGCCAAGTCTGGCGTCCTCCTGGCAGAGAAAATAGACTTCATAATTTTTCATGGTGGCGCCAAACCCCAAGAACCAAGTTTGGCGCCACCCTCCCTTGAATTAGCTCCTTAGTACGTCGTGTCCAACGCCAAACTTGGTATTTTTCAAGTTTGGCTTCAAACCTCCAGAAGACAACTCCTCTTTGTGCGCTATGTCGCACGCCAAACTTGGAAATTCTAAGTTTGGCTTCAACCCTCCAGAGCCATATTCCACTTTTGTACGTAGCATTCGGCATCAAATTTAGAAATCCTAAGTTTGGCGTCACCTAATCCGCATCATATATACCCAGGGTGGTTGAAAATTCTTCTAAGTGTCTTGGTTCCTGTTCTATATATTCTACATGATCAAAACACACGTAAAACAAAGGAAAAACAGTAGAAACTCAAATAAAATCAAACAAATAAAAAAATCAACGCGACAGAAATTAAACCAAGGATACGAAATTATCGGGTTGTCTCCCGACAAGCGCTTCTTTACCGTCACTAGCTTGACGGTCAGCTCCTCCAAGGAGGAGGATCATAGGGGCTCAGCTCTTCACCCCTCACTGTGAATTTCTTTCCTGTGCTTTCATGGATCAACTCTATATGCTCAAGAGACAGGATCTTGTTCACTGTATGAGGCAGGATTGAGCATGTAGTGAATACCACCTTCATTCCTGGGGAGAAGTCTTCAGTGGGAATCTTTTTATTTCTCCTTCCCCTGGGTACTTTCTTCTTTTTGGGAGCCTCCTCCTTGGTGGATGATGCATTCCCAACACCAAACTTAGGTTTGATGTCAGGAGAAATTTTATTGATTATCACCAAAGGAGGTTTGAGCTGCAGATTCTGTTGTGCATCATCAGGGGGTTCTTGAAGGTTTGGATTAATAAGCTCAGTCTGCATGTACCTCTCCTCTTCACTTGTTGAATGCATATCTTTGAAGATATGAAAGACTAGTTGCTTATTATGCACTCTAAGCACTAATTCACCCACTTCTACATCAATTAGAGCTCTCCCAGTGGCTAGGAAAGGTCGTCCTAGGATTATAGAGGCATTCTCATCCTCCCCCGTGTCAAGAATCACAAAATTTGCTGGGAGGAAGAACTTACACACTTTGACCAAGATATTCTCTACTAATCCGTATGCAGACTTTATAAATTTGTCTGCCATCTATAATGCTATCCTTGTGGGTTGTGCCTCTTGGATTTGCAACTTCTTCATCACAGACAAGGGCATTAAATTGATGCTTGCTCCCAGATCACATAATGCTTTCTCAAATGTTGTGCTCCCAATGGTGCATGGAATTTGAAAACTTTCTGGGTCTGGCATTTTCCTTGGCAAGTTGTTTTGAATGATGGCACTACATTCCTTAGTCAGGACCACTGTCTCATCTCCCTTTAAAGGTTTCTTCTTTGACAACAACTCCTTCATGAACTTGTCATAGAGAGGCATTTACTCCAAAACCTCAGCAAAAGGAATATTGATTTGCAACTTTCTGAAGATCTCCAAGAACTTTGAAAACTGCTTGTCTTTGGTCTCCTTTTGAAGTCTTTGAGGATATGGTATTTTAGGCTTGTACTTAGGCGCCTTAGGCACTGTAGGATGAGCGTCAAGAGAGACTGGGAATGGATTATCTGCACGCCTAGGAGGGGCGTGTTCCACCTCCTCTTTCTTCTCCTCTAGAGCTCCTTTTTCAACTAGCTCCTCATTAACTTGTGCTTCCGTACTTGCCACTTGTCCACTTATCAAGGTGATAGCCTTGCATTCCTCTCTTGGATTTGGAATTTGGTTACTAGGAAGGCTATTAGTGGTCTTCTGATCAATTTCATTAAACTTTGTGGCTAATTGACTCATCTGAACCCCCAAGTTTTTTTATTGATGCTTTGGTTTCCTGTATAAAGCTCGCCATTAGTGCTTCCAAATCAGTGTTCTTCTGAGATTGAGGAGTTGCTTGCTAAGATGACTGCAATTGGTGGTTATTGAAATTGTTCTGATGGAAATCGCCCTGAAAATTATTATTAAAATTATGTGCCCTTTGAGGTTGCTCTCTCCACCCTAAATTTGGGTGATTTCTCCACCCCTGATTATAAGTCTTAGAGTATGGATCATTATTGGGGTTTCTAGGAGCATTCCCCATGTAATTCACCTGTTCAGAAGAAGTTTGAGCATAATCATAATCCTCACCTTGCATAGAGCTACCAGTCATGTAATAAGAGGCCTCCTGAGGTGCACTCTGAGTGTTGACAGCTGAAACCTGCATCCCACTCAATTGTTGAGTAAGCAAATTCATCTGCTGAGACAAAATTCTATTCTGAGCAAGAAGAGCATCAAAAGCTTCTGCTTCCATAACGCTTTTCTTCTGAGGAGTCCCAGAGTTCACAGGATTCCTGTTAGAGGAGTATAAATATTGGTTGTTAGCAACCAAATCAATAAGCTCAGTAGTCTCCTCTGGTGTTTTCTTCATGTGTAATGAACCACCTGCAGAATTATCCAAACACATCTTGGACATTTCACATAAGCCCTCATAAAAGATATCCAGCTGAGTCCATTTAGAAAACATGTCCAGAGGGCATTGCCTAGTCAGTAGCTTGAATTTCTTCCAAGCTTCATAAAGTATCTCACCATCCTTTTGTCTGAAGGTCTGAAGCTCCACCCTTAGCTTAGTCAGCTTTTGTGGTGGAAAAAATTTAGTCAGAAAGCCAGTGACCACCTTATCCCAAGTATCCAGATTCTCCTTGGTTGAGAATCTAACCACAACTTTGCTCTATCCCTCACAGCAAATGGGAAGAGCATGAGTTTATATACCTCAGGATTCACTCTATTGGTCTTCAGAGTATCACAAATCTGTAGAAAATTAGAAATAAATTGATTTGGATCTTCATGAGAAAGTCCATGATACTAGCAATTTTGTTGCATAAGAGTGACCAGCTGTGGCTTCAGTTCAAAATTGTTTGTAGCTATAGGAGGCGCCACAATGCTTTTGCCATAAAGGTCTGCATTGGGAGCAGTGTATGAGCCAAGTAGGTTGCTCATTGTCATTCAGATTTGCCATATTGGCATTCGCAACACGATTCTGATCCATGCTCAGATTTTCACTAGCCTTGTAAATTCTACCTTGTTGCAAACACCGCCTCAAATTCCTTTCAGGCTCAGGATCAAAATCTAATAGAGTTTTCTTGTTCCTGTTCCTGCTCATAAACAGACAGAAGACAAGAAAAGTGGGATTCTCTACGTTAGAGTGTAGAGAATTCCCAATGAGGTAACCTGTGTAAAGAAATAAAATAAAACACTAAATAAACTAAGATATAAAATTCAAAAATTTCAAGTAAAATTAAGACAAAAATTTCGAAATTATTAAGAAAAATAAATAAGAAAAATTAAAATAAAAATAACCAAACTTAATTTCAGAAATTACGAAAAAACAAGAGTACTATTTTCGAAAATTGTAAGCAAGAATTAAATAGAATTAAACTAAAATGCATAATCTAAGAAATCAAACAACTAATAGTTGTCAATCACAGTTAATCCCTGGCAACGGCGCCAAAAACTTGGTGCGAAATTTAAAATCCACAAACTTACCGGCAAGTGCACCGGGTCGTACCAAGTAATACCTCAAGTGAGTGAGGGTCGATCCCACGAGGATTGATGGACTAAGCAACACTGATTGAGTGATTTACTTAGTTAGACAAGAATAAAATGGTGTTTTGAGAGTTCAAAGCATTAACACTAAATTCAGAATATCAGAAAGCAAGCAGTAAATTGATAAGAATAATATATGGAGAAAACAGTTAAGGTTTCAGAGATATCTATCTTCTGGATTGACTTTTCTAACTAACTATTTTAATCATGCAAGATTCAATTCATGGCAAACTATATGTGACTAAACCCTAATTCCTTAGACCTTTTTAGTCTCCTCTAACCTTCATCAACCGCCAATTCCTTGGTCACTTAATTCCAATTAGAGGGTGAAGTTTAATTCTAGTTTATATGCCACAAAAACCCTAATTACCCAAATATAAAAGGATTATATGTCATGTATCCCGTTAAGTCCAGATAATTAGAAATTTAGGAGAAATTATTTTCAAGCTATTGTTTAAGTAAAGAGTTTTTCCAAGTTATGCAAGAACTCAATTAGAACATAGGTCATACTTCCTTTCCACCCAAATTCATAAGATAAAGAACAAAAATAATTCTTGAAATAGAAATCAGTACATGAATTAAAATAGAAAAGTAATAGTATCAATCCATACAATAGACAGAGCTCCTAACCTTAACAGTGGAGGTTTAGTTGCTCATGGTTTAGAGAGAAAAACTAGGATTCTGTAAAACTGTCAATTGCAGAATGAGGTAGAAGAGAGTAGAGAGAGCCCGAAGGTTTGATTCTTTTCCCTTTTATATCTAATCCTAATTAATGTAAAATATATTTCCTAAAACTAAATAATATCTTTTCCTATTTAAAAATAAAATAAGTTTAAATCAAAATTAATTAAATCCTTCGTGCTGCTTGAATTTGACGAATGGGGACCACAATGTTCTCAAAGGTTGGCGCCAAACTTGAGTAGTCTCAAGTTTGGCTTGGAGTAATACGTGAAGCATTCTTCAATTCTGCTTGTTTGGCGCCAAACTTGAGGTTTCTCAAGTTTGGCTTCAACAAGTCAGCGTGCTATCCTTCAAATTCCTCCTTGCTGGCGCCAAACTTGAGGTTTCTCAAGTTTGGCTTCAGCAAGCTAGCATGCTTTCCTTAGAGAGTGAGTGTGTGGCGCTAAACTTGAGGTATCTCAAGTTTGGCGCCATGAAGGCCAAGAGTGCTAGAGAAGAAGTGTGCACTATTATACATCGTTGGAAAGTCCTAGAAGTTAGCTTTCCAATGCCGCTGAAATCATGTCAATTGGACCTCTGCTAACAAAAGCCTAATATAAGAAAATCTTCAAGTTTCTTCTAGTGCCAATAACTCGGACCTACCAGTGTTAACAGTGACAAGCAATGGGATGGATGAACCCGAATTTAGAGCACCTTAAGTTTGACATCCTCCCTACTGACCAAAAGAAAGCTAAAAAGCTTGTCTGGAATGCCCAATACTTCACCTTAGTACGAGGGACCCTCTAGAAAAGGGAAATTATTACACCATTGCTCAAGTGTGTCCCGACATCTAAAATTGAGAAAGTGCTAGAAGAAGTCCATGCAGGTACCTATGGAAACTATCTCAGAGCATGGTCACTAACTAAAAGAAAAAAATACTCCGAGCAGGGTTTTATTGACCTACTTTGTAGAAAGATGGCACTACATATGTGCAGAAATGCCTGACTTATCAACTCCACACCAACTTTTATGTAGCACCACCCAAAGAGCTCATCAACGTCACCTCACCTTAATCTGGTCCTTAGCAAAATAGGGAATGAATATACTGACCCTTCCCGGGCACAAGCCTCTAGGCAAGTGAAATACTTGATCGTGGTTTGGATTATCTCACAAAATGGATAGAGGCAGAGCCCTTAGCTTCCATCATGCTCGACAGAGTAAACAGTTCTTGCTTAGAAATGTCATCACCCGATTGGCATTCCAAACTCTATCACTACGGACAATGGAATGCAATTCATAAATACAACCTTTGGAAAGCTAGTGTCCGATCTCAAGATCAAGTATTAATTCACTCGCGTCAAACATCCTCAAGTCAATGGGCAAGCTAAAGCAGCAAACAAAGTTATACTTGTAGGATTAAAAAGAAAGTTAGATAGAAAACTTTATTCTCTAATATACTCTTTTTTTTTTACTTCATAGGTTTTTTCTATTGGGTTTTACTGAAGGGGTTTTAATGAGGAATCAAAGCAAAGGCTAGAAGTGAAAACCTATAAAGTTGTTAGTAGCAACTAGCGCAAATCTTGTAAAAATTGCTTCATTAATAAAAAACAAAATTCATTCAACTATCTTCTCTCCTTTTTCAAATCACACCCACTCAAGCTAAAAAAAAATGCAAAAGCTATGACTGACTTGATGGGGTTGGCACAACAAAGCAACGAGGACTGAGTCGAGATGTATGAGTTGTAAATACAATACAAGTGTTCATACCCTGGGTCAAGCTATGCGATCCGGGTTGGACGAAGACAAGAACGACTGACCTCTTATAAGGTTGGCTCGTCACTGACCTCTTCCCAAAGAGCTCGGCCAAATCGCTATAAGGGCCTAAGCAGGCCTGATGAACGGATTTCTGACGGTTTAGAATTCCTCAATGAATTCTCGTTGCTAGTATAGTTTCTAAACCAACAAAGAATCCTTTCATATAAAAATTTGTTTGTCACTAAAGCAAACCCAATAAAAATAAACCGAAGTATTTAAACCTCAGGTCGTCTCTCAAGGAATTGCAGGGAGGTATGTTACTATTGGTTATGGAAAAGTATCTTTTTGGGTTTTTGAAATAAGGAACAAGAAAAGTAAATTGCAAGAATTAAACTAATAGCTAATAAAGCTCTTGGCAAGGTATGAGAATTAGAAGTCCTATCCTAGTTATCCTTATCAATTGTGATGAGAATTATCCATTGCTCCCACTTAGTTAACCTCTAACTATGAAGAAAAGTCAAGTGGATGAATCAATTTGATTCCTCAAGTCCTAGTCAACTCCTAAGGAAAGATTAGCTTTAGAGGGATCCAATCAACTAGAAACTTTCAATTATCAATTAACAAAGGAGTTTGATAACTCAAGCGTCTCCAATTACTCTACCAAAGCCAAGAGGGGAAAAATCTAACTTAAAATCCAACTAAGCATTTTGTAACATAGAAATTAATAAGAGATAATAAAACCTAAGCAACCAATTTCAAGGAATCAATAACAACAAATGAGAAAAGAAGTAATAAACATGAAATACCTCAAATTGCATTAAATAGGAAATTGAATCTAACATGAAGAGTTCATAAATTAAATTGGGAAAATAAATAAACCAACAAGAGAAATAGATAAACTAAAGTTCTAGAACAAATAAGAGTAGAAGAGAAACTAAATTGAACTAAGATAGAAATATGAAATTGAAAAGAATTAAAACTAGGAATCCTAAAACCTAGAGAGAGGAGAGAGCCTCTCTCTCTAGAAAACTACATCTCAACCCTAAAATTATGTGAATGAAAGTTGTATGCTTGAATGAATCTGATTCCCCCACTCTGCAGCCTCTAATCTGTGTTTTTCAGGCTTGAAACTGGGCCAAAAACAGCCCAGAAATCGCCCCCAGCATTTTCTGATACGTCCAGCACGTGGCTCTATCACGCGTACGCGTCACACACATGTACGCGTCGCTGAATTTTTGCACGGTCACACGTACGCGTCATGCACGCGTGCGCGTCGCCTAGAATCATGAAAACTATAAAAAATTATATATCATTTCGAAGCCGCAGATGTTAGCTTTCCAACGCAACTAGAACTGCCTCATTTGGACCTTTGTAGCTCAAGTTATGGTCGATTTAGTACGAAGAGGTCAGGGTTGACAACTTAGTAATTCCTTCAGTTTTCTTGTATTCCTTCCACTTTTGCATGCTTCCTTTCCATCCTCTAAGCCATTCCTACCCTATAAACCTTGAGATCACTTAACACACATATCAAGGCATCGAATGGTAATAAGAGAGGATTAAAATTAGCTAATTTAAGGCCAAAGAAGCATGTTTTCAATCATAGCACAAAAATTAGGAAGGAAAATGTAAAACATGCGAATTATATGAATAAGTGTGAGTTTAGCGGATAAAATCCACTCAATTAAGTACAAAATGTACCATGAAATATTGGTGCATCAAATCTCCCCACACTTAAACATTAGCATGTCCTCATGCTAAGCTTAGGAGAAGCTACAAAGCAATGAAGAGGAATGGTAGAAATTATGAAATGCAACTTATCTATATAAATGCAACTACATGCAAAAATGCTTTTACCCCCTTGGTTAAAAGTAAACAAATTCTTCAAGACAAACATAAACTAGATTCCACTAATTCAAATCACAAAATAAAGTACAAGTAAACTTGCAGAAGAAAATAGCTCATGAAAGCCGGGAACAAATAATCGAGCATCGAACCCTCATTGGAAGTGTACATACACTCTAATCTCTCAAGTGTCTAGGGTTCGATTCTCTCAATTTTCTACTAAACTTGCTTTCTAAGACTTGCTCTTCTTCTACCAATCAACAAAAATTTAATGCACAAATACACATATCAAGAGGTCTTTTAAGGGTTGTAATGGGGGTCAGAGTCAAGGTAGGATTGTATTTGGCCAAGTGGGCTAAAATCTGAATCCTTAATTAACTTAAATTTCCCACCTAACTTAAGACAATATATGTAATCACAATACAAAATCAAACTACCATTTACTATGTTTACCACATATTCATGCATCCGATTTTGAGTACAGTACATATGCATTGCTATCACAATTTACTTTGGGGCATTTTGTCCTCTTTTATTATTTGCTCTTTTTCTTTTTCTTTTTTTTTTCCTTTTTTCCTTTTTTCCTTTTTTTATTTTTTATTATTATTTTTTTTCTCAATGCATATGATTAAATTATTAAATGCATGAACATGTCCCAAACATTTCTTTCATATTTTCATAAAGATATACAACATCTAATTCTTAAACCAAATGTTTCCATACCCAACTTCCCCACACTTGAATCATGAACACTCTCACTAGTCTAAGCTAACCAAGGATTCAAATTAAGGACATTATTATTTTACGCTTAGAGTTAATGATGTGCTAGAGTAAAGAACAAATGGGATAAGTAGGCTCAATCATTGGTTTACAAAGGATAATGTAAAGGTTAAGGCCATATGGGTATGTAAGCTTAGTAAAACAAGGCCTCAATCATATAAGTGCATGCATACATCAAATAATGGAAATATAGAATTAAGCAAGACAAAGATCACAATTTTAGAGAGAAAAACACACATCAAAAATAAAATATTAGTTGGTAAAATGCAACCAATCAAATAGGCTCAAAATCTCACTGGTTTTGTATGTTCGAGCTCTAACCTATGTTCCAAAATAAAATTCTTCAAGCAAGGTTTAACAAAAGTTTTAATTCAAATTAGTGAAATGCTATAAAAAGTTTCTGAAAAAAAGAATTCGTCACTTCAACCAAGTAGTGGTAAAATATGCACAAAATCAAGCAAATATGCAATCAAACATGCAAATGCAACAACTAATTTAACAAGGAGAATTAAACATTGGTGTTGAGAAGGAAATAACTAACCCATGGAAGTCAGTATCGACCTCCCCACACTTAAAGATTGCATCGTCCTCGGTGCATGCTAATATGTGTAAGTGGACGGGCTGCTACAACTGATGCTTTTCTCCAAAGACTGTGCAGATGGACTTGTCTGTTGCCCCATTGAGAAGCTTTTCCCTTCCCTTCTCGGTGGCCATCCTGAAAGAAGAGGAAAAAGAAGAAAAGTAACCCAGAAATTAAAGTAAGAAAACAAATAAAGTATGGGTGGGTTAGTGCCAAATAATAAGAGTCTCAATTACATGGTAACTACAACATGCAAGTGAGAAAATAGTAGAAGCAAATAGCATATCAATAGTGCAAAAATTGCAACAAAGGGGAAGAGGTAGTGGGTCATGAAAGACAGTATAAGTGTATAGCAATGCAAATGGAATACCAGTGTCAGAAAAATTTAGCATTGACCTATGAATAATAATGCCCAACAATTTAAAACAAGTCAAGATGCACCAAAATAATACAAGAAAAGATGCAACAGTTGAAGAAGAACATTTAACACCAAGGGAAAAATAATAAACTTTAGAAAAGAAAATAAAAATATGCACAAAATTAAAATGCAGTGAATGAAAGTATGCAAATACAATAGGAAAAATAGAATGAAAGAGAATAAGGATGAAAAGTTAAATAAATGAAGGAGAAGAAAGTAAGGAAGGAGGAAGAAAGAATAAGAAAGGAGAGAAGAAAGAAGAAGTAAATGAAAAACAGGACGCGACGCGTGCGCGTACATCATGCGTATGTGTGAAAACTGAAATGGCCATACGACGCGTAAGCGTCTGGCACGCATACGCGTGGGTGGTCTGAAAGCGAAAGGACGTGCACGCGTCAGGGACGCGTTCGCGTGGGGTGATTTTGTGCCTCTAGCACAATGCCAGCCCCAAACCATCACAACTCTCTGTTCAGCACGCTAGTTACGCCGATTTTCATCCGTACGTGTCTGGCACGCGTACGTGTGTGGTGGCTTGTGCGCCACGCACCCCTCCCGCACGTCTCCATCACAACTCTCGACCCCATATTATTAATACTGTGAACTTGCATGGGACGCGTCCGCGTCATCGACGCTTACACGTCGTTCGCAGGTTTTTTTTTATTTATGTATGCAGAATGCAGGTGATGATGCAGAAATTATGAATGAACACTGATAAAAATAAAATAAAATAAAACTAAGAATAAAAATGAAAGATCATACCATGGTGGGTTGTCTCCCACATAACACTTTTAGTTAAAGTCCTTAAGTTGGACATTTGGTGAGCTCCTTGTCATGGTGGCTTGTGCTTGAATTCATCTTGAAACTGCCACCAACACTTGGAATTCCAATAAGCTCTATCAATTCCAAGTAAATTCCCCAAGCTTTGATGGAGTTCTTCACAAGCTTTGAGCTCCCAAAGTTGATCCTCTTGTATGCCGGGATCCCAAATCTTGTTCCTATACCCGTCTGTAAGTTGTTCATCATCGCTCCAACCGAGTGGCAAGCAATCCGAATTCTCAATGCAATACCAAACTCTTCTCTTAGATCCAACCAAATGTTCACTAGCTCCACCCTTGCATCTAGCTCTTGAAGTATCGACCGTGATGAGCCTTGATTTGCAACTCCAACCACTAAACATCCTTCTCTTACGCTTAATGCCACAAAGCTTCCTAAGTTGGCCATCCGTTTCAAGAATACCATATTCAAGTGGGATAGTAAAGCGAATAGAGATAAGTCGTACCCACTCAAATGAAGGAGTAGATGGCCACCTAGGTGGAGAAGTCTCCAACGTTCTTGACAAAGCGTACTCAACTCCCGTCCACCCTTTTCGAAGGACTTCCGCTTCCACATCATTCTCAGACTCAATCAGAGAAGAGTCTTCATATTCAAGGAGTTCATTTGCGGATGTAGATTCATCACTAGGAGGACTTGATTCATGATCATCATCACCAAGGGAACTTGCTTCTTGATCTATCCCATCCAAGTCTTCATAAGGAATATGCCATGGAGGTTGTGCACTAGCCTCCTTGACATCAATTTCAATCTTCTTAGAGGAATACTCTACAACTCTAGATTCCCATAGGGGTTCAGCATCTCCTAAGTCTTCAACCACTTCTTCCTCTTCAACTATTACGGCTTCATCCACTTGTTCCAATACAAAATCACGCTCCTCATTGTCCACCGAAGTTTCTAGTGTCTCCTTCATGCTACGCTCTTCTATTGATTCTCCACATGTAGCCATGGGAGTGCTTTGAGTGTTGATGTGCAGAGAGGCTAAATTACTTACTACCTCAGTCAAGGTAGCTATGAACTCTTGTGTCGTCCTTTGCATCTCTCTTTGCCCTTGAAGAAGAACACTTAGAGTGTCATTCATTGGAGATTGGAGTAGATATGAGGGTTCATTATCTGGGAGGAAAGATTCATGATAAGAGGGTGGTTTATCATAATAAAGATGTGGTGGTTCATCACTCTCCATCTTTTCCACTTGTTGCACAACACACTTCAATTTCTTATTCTCAAGTTGAGATTCTTTAGCCATGAGATCTTTGTGTGCTTTCTGGTTTACCACTCGCTCCAATTGGTGGAGGAATCGATCCATTATTTCTTTGAGACGATCCTTTGATTCTTCTTCCGCTCGGATTGCATGATTAGGATCATATGGCTCTTGGGTTGATGGATATGGACATGGTGTATATGGAGGTGGTGGTTCTTGGGAGTAATTGGGTTGGAATTGGGGTGGTCCTATGTATGGTTCATATGGCTCATAGGGTGGTTGATATGGTGGATATGGGTTAGGATCATATGAAGGTGTTTGGTAGTAGGGTGCTTGTGAGTATGGTGGTTCAAAGCTATGTTGAGGAGGGGGTTCATATGCATATAGTGGGGCTTGTTGGTAACTACAAGGGGGTCCACCATAGTTATTGAATTGACATGCGTCCTGGAATGGCTCTTGTTCATAGTATGTTGGTGGAGGTTGTTGATTGTCACAAAAAGGTCCACCATAACCATTGTCTTGGGGTGCATCGTAGAATGGTTGTTGCTCATAGTGCATTGGAGGGGGTTGTTTCCAAGAGATTTGATCAAATCCTTGTGACTCCTCCCATCTTTGATTGTTCCAACCTTGATGCATGTTCTCATTGTAGCTTCCATTCCCTACAACATAATTTGAACTAAACTCGTAGCCAAAGGGATGAGAATTCATAGTAGCAAGAGAAAATAAACAAAAACTAATAAGAAATAATGAGAATAAATTCCTAAAACTAGAAACAACTAACAAAGAAACGAAAAAGCAAAATTATTCACAATATTCACAATAACCAATAATAAGGCACACGTTTGCAATTCCCTGGCAACGGTGCCATTTTGATGAACGGATTTCTGACGGTTTAGAATTCCTTAATGAATTCTCGTTGCTAGTATAGTTTCTAAACCAACAAAGAATCCTTTCATACAAAAATTTGTTTGTCACTAAAGCAAACCCAATAAAAATAAACCGAAGTATTTAAACCTCGGGTCGTCTCTCAAGGAATTGCAGGGAGGTATGTTACTATTGGTTATGGAAAAGTATCTTTTTGGATTTTTGAAATAAGGAACAAGAAATGTAAATTGCAAGAATTAAACTAATAGCTAATAAAGCTCTTGGCAAGGTATGAGAATTAGAAGTCCTATCCTAGTTATCCTTATCAATTGTGATGAGAATTGTCCATTGCTCCCACTTAGTTAACCTCTAACTATGAAGGAAAGTTAAGTGGATAAATCAATTTAATTCCTCAAGTCCTAGTCAACTCCTAAGGAAAGACTAGCTTTAGAGGGATCCAAATCAACTAGCAACTTTCAATTATCAATCAACAAAGGAGTTTGATAACTCAAGCGTCTCCAATTACTCTACCAAGGCCAAGAGGGGAAAAATCTAACTTAAAATCTAACTAAGCATTTTATCAAATACTTGGAAGGCATAACATAAAAACATAGAAATTAATAAGAGATAATAAAACCTAAGCAACCAATTGCAAGGAATCAATAACAACAAATGAGAAAAGAAGTAATAAACATGAAATACCTCAAATTGCATTAAATAGGACATTGAATCTAACATGAAGAGTTCATAAATTAAATTGGGAAAATAAATAAACCAACAAGAGAAATAGATAAACTAAAGTTTTAGAACAAATAAGAGTAGAAGAGAAACTAAATTGAACTAAGATAGAAATATGAAATTGAAAAGAATTAAAACTAGGAATCCTAAAACCTAGAGAGAGGAGAGAGCCTCTCTCTCTAGAAAACTACATCTCAACCCTAAAATTATGTGAATGAAAGTTGTATGCATGAATGAATCTGATTTCCCCACTCTGCAGCCTCTAATCTGTATTTTTCAGGCTTGAAACTGGGCCAAAAACAGCCCAGAAATTGCCTCCAGCATTTTCTGATACGTCCAACACGTGGCTCTGTCACACGTACGCGTCACACACATGTACGCGTCGCTGAATTTTTGCATGGTCACGTGTACGCGTCATGCACGCGTGCGTGTTGTCTAGCAGCATGGCAACTATGACAAATTATATATCATTTCGAAAATCCGGATGTTAGCTTTCCAACGCAACTGAAACCGCCTCATTTGGATTTTTATAGCTCATGTTATGGTCGATTTAGTACGAAGAGGTCAGGGTTGACAGCTTAGTAATTCCTTCAGTTTTCTTGTATTCCTTCCACTTTTGCATGCTTCATTTCCATCCTCTAAGTCATTCCTTCCCTATAAACCTTGAGATCACTTAACACACATATCAAGGCATCGAATGGTAATAAGAGAGGATTAAAATTAGCTAATTTAAGGCCAAAGAAGCATGTTTTCAATCATAGCACAAAATTAGGAAGGAAAATGTAAAACATGCGAATTATATGAATAAGTATGAGTTTAGCGGATAAAATCCACTCAATTAAGTACAAAATGTACGATGAAATAGTGGTGCATCAAGGCCCAAAGCAGAAGATCACAGCCCACCTGAAGGTGGCTGGCCAAAAGATAAGTGGACTTACCCACAAAAAGATAAGAGAAGATAACTAACTTATCTCAAGCGAGGTCACTCCAGACTACTATAAATACACTGGAGCACCCAGGTAAAAGTCATATTCCAATTCTACTAAAAAACCTGCCTAAAGCCCGTGCTAACTTAAGCATCGGAGTTTTTTGCAGGTACCACCACCCTCCGGTGACCAAGGATCGACAACATCTCCAGATCCAGCAAGTCGGACCCAACAGCTCCGATCACACCCGAAGATCTCATCTGAGATTGATCTTCAGTTTCAGGTAACCCTCGGAACATTGGCGTCATTGTCGGGGACCCTGAAAGTCATCCCACCATCATGGCAGACAATCCTAACAATGATCATAACTCTGGTTTAAAGAATGCCGCATAAGAACACGGATGCTGCATCAAAGGAAACACCTCAATCCAAAGGGGACAAGCAAACCCCAAATATAGAGATCTTAGATGCAATCTGTGAATAGCAAGATCGCCTTGAACAGCTCGAACAAGAAGCTGAACGGCAGCGAGAGGCCGAGAGAGACCTCCGAAGAGAAACTAGACGGCGTCAAGAGCTTAAGGAAGAACAGCAGAATCAAAACTGCATGCTCTGCAAGCTGCTTAAGGAACAGGAGAAGCAGGGGCGTGAGCTACAGGAGCTAAAGCGCCAGAAGCTCTCCCTTGAAGGACTAAACACCCCACAGATTGAAGGAGCATCCACTGCTCAAAATCAAGGTTATTGAGTCCTAACTCTGTGATAACCTTTATTATTAGGAATATATTTTAAGAGTCATTTATTTTTTTGTTTTTAATTTTCTGTCTTTTATTATTATTGGTTTGCTCTTATATTTATTTTTGAGTCTTATTTTCATTCTATGATTAATAAAAATTTAAAGTTTATGTCTTAAAGTTATGAATGTCCTATGAATCCATCACCTTTCTTAAATGAAAAATATTTTTAATTGCAAAAAGAAAAAGAAGTACATGAATTTCGAATTTTAAAACAGATTAATTATTTTGATGTGGTGGCAATACTTTTTGTTTTTCTGAATGAATGCTTGAACAGTGCATATTTTTGATATTATTGTTTATGAATGTTAAAAATGTTGGCTCTTGAAAGAATAATGAAAAAAAGGAGAAATGTTATTGATGATCTGAAAAATCATAAAAATGATTCTTGAAGCAAGAAAAAGCAGTGAATAAAAAAGGCTTGCAGAAAAAAAGTATATGCGAAAAAAAAAGAAAAAGAAAGAAAAAGAAAGAAAAAGAAAAAGCAAGCAGAAAAAGCCAATAGCCCTTTAAACCAAAAGGCAAGGGTGAAATAAAAAAGGATCCAAGGTTTTGAGCATCAGTGGATAGGAAGGCCCACAGGAATAAAATCCTGGCCTAAGCGGCTAAACCAAGCTGTCCCTAATCATGTGCTTGTGGCGTGAAGGTGTCAAGTGAAAACTTGAGACTGAACGGTTAAAGTCATGGTCCAAAGCAAAAAGAGTGTGCTTAAGAGCTCTGGACACCTCTAATTGGGGACTCTAGCAAAGCTGAGTCACAATCTGAAAAGGTTCACCCAGTTATGTGTCTGTGGCATTTATGTATCCGGTGGTAATACTGGAAAACAAAATGCTTAGGGTCACGACCAAGACTCATAAAGTAGTTATATTCAAGAATCAACATACTAAACTAGGAGAATCAATAACACTATCTGAACTCTGAGCTCCTATAGACGCCAATCATTCTGAACTTCAAGGGATAAAGTGAGATGCCAAAACTGTTCAGAAGCAAAAAGCTAATAGCCCCGCTCATCTAATTAAGACTGATCTTCATAGATGTTTTTGGAATTCATTGTATATTCTATTCTTTTTATCCTATTTGATTTTCAGTTGCTTAGGGACAAGCAACAATTTAAGTTTGGTGTTGTGATGAGCGGATAATTTATACGCTTTTTGGCATTGTTTTTAGTATGTTTTTAGTATGTTTTAGTTAGTTTTATTATGTTTTTATTAGTTTTTAAATAAAAATCACATTTCTGGACTTTACTATGAGTTTGTGTATTTTTCTGTGATTTCAGGTATTTTCTGGCTGAAATTGAGGGACCTGAGCAAAAATCTGATTCAGAGGCTGAAAAAGGACTGCAGATGCTGTTGGATTCTGACCTCCCTACACTCGAAGTGGATTTTCTGGAGCTACAGAAGCCCAATTGGCGTGCTCTTAATTGCGTTGGAAAGCCGACATCCTGGGCTTTCCAGCAATATATAATAGTCCATACTTTGTCCGAGATTTGATGGCCCAAACTGGCGTTCCAAGTCAGCATAGAAATTCTGGCGTCAAAATGCCAGAACTGGCATGAAAGCTGGAGTTAAACGCCCAAACTGGCACAAAAGCTGGCGTTTAACTCCAAGAAAGGTCTCTACACGTGAAAGCTTCAATGCTCAGCCCAAGCACACACCAAGTGGGCCCCGGAAGTGGATTTCTGCACTAACTATTCTAGCTTACTCATTTTCTGTAACCCTAGGACACTAGTTTATTATAAAAACTACTTTTAGTGATTCATCTTGTACCTCATGACACTCTACACGTTTCATATTGTATCTTCTACGGCATGAGTCTCTAAACCCCATGGTTGGGGGTGAGGAGCTCTGCTGTGTTTTGATGAATTAATATAATTACTACTGTTTTCCATTCAATCACGCTTGCTTCTATTCTAAGATATTCACTCGTACTTCAACTTGATGAATGTGTGATGCACGGAAACTTGTCTCTCAACAAATTTCCCTTCGGCAAGTATACCAAATTGTCGTCAAGTAATAACTCACAAAAGAGTGAGGTCGAATCCCATAGAGATTAATGGATTAAGCAATCAATGGTTGATTGATTATCCTAGTTAGACGGTTCAGATTTGAATGATGAGCAGCACGAATTGTAAATGGCATAAAAGTAAAGAAAGCAATAAAGTGCAGAAAAGTAAAATGGCAAGAAAAGTAAATGTAAGAACTAAAAATAAAATGAACATTGGGATCAAGAGATATTGCAATCCTCTGGATCAAGTTCATTCTCATCTCTTCCTCAATCAATGCATTCATTGATCTCCTTGGCAATCCAATCTCTCTAAGCTTGAACAATTTCCCAATTCCTTGATTTAATTGCTCATGGGAAGAGATGAAGTTTGGTCACTGATTATACCACACACATTCATAGATCAAAGTATTGGTAGGATTAAATGTCACAATATCCATCCAACCCCCAACCTAATCTAATGTGAGAGAGCATTTCTAGCATGATTTCCTCATTCCTCTTCCAAGGTTCAGAGAAAATCCAAGTATGAGCAATTTCTCTTCCGAGACAATTACCCAATTGGATGAAGATCGAAAGCTCTCTAGTAAAATCAAGAGAAAAGAAAGAAGAAGAAGAATGAAAACTACAATTGATCCATTGAATCACAATAGAGCTCTCTAACCCAATGAAAAGAGTTAGTTGATCATTGCTCTACCAAAATATAAAAGAAAGAAAGTGCAGAAAAGTACAGATGAAGATTAAAACTAAAATTGAAACTTCAAAATTCATAAATGAAAAGTACAAAGAAAAGAAAGAGAAGGAAAAGTGTGCGAGGGGAGGGAGTCCGAAGACCCCTCTTCCATCCCCCAATTCCAGAATGAATTGAATGTTAAAACTAAGGCCTTTATATAGGCTTTCCTAAATTATAAAATGAAATGAAACTAAAAGTAAATTACAATTAAATGAAAATTCCTATTCTAGATGCTTCTTGTGACCTTGATTGGTTGACACTTGTGGGCTTGCTTCCTTGTGGTTGGGTGGTCCTTGAAAGAGAAGTGAATCAAGTTGAGGTCCAGGTGCTAATCATTAGTGCTACCGTTAGCCACACTAACGCTACAAGTGTGGCGTTAGTGCTGAAGTTAGTGTGGCTAACGTCACACTTGCTACCCAGTTGGTATTTTTGGGGCTTAAAAGATGCCTCTGTTTTGTGCTCCAATTTCATGCCCACTATAGAGTATTATATATCGTTGGAAAGCTCTGAATGTCAGCTTTCTAACGCAACTAGAATAACCTCAATTGGATCTCTGTAACTCAAGTTATACTCCTTTGAAGTGGACAAGGTCGCTGGCATAGTCGCTAGCGTTACTGGAAAAAGCAAGTCACAATAACATTAGCGATCAGGGGCTTAATATTGCCAGGTTCTGGAGCTCAAACTTAATGTCCACCCCATACTATTATATATTGTTGAAAAGCCCTGGATGTCTACTTTCCAACGCTATTGAAAGCGCATCCTTTGGAGCTCTATAGCTCGAGTTACACTTCTTGGAAGGTGAAGAGGTCAGCTGGCCTTACTACATGTTGATACCATGTTCATCTTTGCACTTTCGGGGCAGGTTTTCTCCCTCAAATTCAGTGTCCACCATGTAGTGCCATATATGCTTGGAAAGATCTAGAATCCTACTTTCCAATTCCATTGGAATCACCTCATTTGGAGCTTTGTGGCTCAAGTTATTCTTGTTTGAAGAAGGCATGGTCAGGCTGCCAGGTGAGACTTTTGCCCACGTTAATGTCCACGTTAGTGTAACTAACGTGGCCATTAACGTGGGTCTTCCTTTGCTTCGCAAACGTTAGTGGCACTCACTTTTTCCACTAATGTTGGCACTTCCCTTTCCTTCCACGTTAGTTTCCACATTAATGTAACTAACGTGGAAGCTAACGTGGGTCTTCTTGCTTCGCTAGCATTATTAGCACTCACTTTTGCCAATAACGCTACTCCTTCTTCAAAGTTAATGCCATTAACTTTCTCACTAACGTTGGAGCTTCTCTTTTCTTCCACGTTAGTGCCCACGTTAGTGGAGCTAACAGGGTCGCTAACGTGGGTCTTCTTGCCCTTCGCTAACGTTAGTGGCGTTAACATTCTCACTAACTTTCCAAGCTTTCCTTCCTTCCACTTTAATGGCCACGTTAGTGGCACTAACGTAGCCACTAACATGGCTCTTCTCTGCTTCTTGTTACCTGAAATCAATCAAACAAAGTACATCAAAGTCTTGCTCTTAATCATGAGATCATGCATCATCCATTTTATCATTCAATTCATGCATAATTCTCATGAAATCATTCAAAATTCACAATATTTGCTTGAATCATTGTATGAATGCATTTTTAACCAAATACTTGGTTATTTCCTAAGAAAATGCATGAAACCAACCTAAAGCCTACAAAAAATGGCTAGTAAAACTAGCCAAGATGCCCTGGCATCACAACACCAAACTTAAATCTTGCTTGTTCCCAAGCAAGAAAAGAAGTATGCACAAAGAATTCTCTTAATTGGAATGTATTGAAGAATTGCTTATGATGCCTTAGTGGGTGAAGTGAATAAGTGACAGTGGGGTTAACTCTAATTTGTATGTTTATGCAAGGATTCCAGTGCTCATTAGTCCTTACATTTTAGAGGTCTTAGATCTTAGGACTTTCATTCAAATGATATTATGGAATCCTCTTTATAGATTGTCAACTTTGAAGCAGCACTTATTTTCTAGCATTTTTCTTTTTGTATCTTGGCCTCGACTCTAGGTATCATGTCTCAAAGCGGCTTTTTAAGATAAGCTTTCAATCAATACTCCCAAACCAGTTGGTCTAAGGTATTAGGTGTTGAAGCACCCCTTAGGATATACTTGCTCAAGCCTCTCTCTTTGACACAAATCCACCACAAGCATGTAACTAGGACAATAACTCTTTGAGTTTTTGTTTCTTTCTTTTTCTTCCTAGTAATTGATGCTCAGAGCCTTGGACTTGTTCTTTGTTTTTCTTTTTCTTTTGTTTTCTTTTTGTTGCTGCTTCTTGGATCAATAGATGTTTGAGAAATTCCATAATACTTCTCTAAATTTCAATTCATGTCTATGAGCTCCATGCAAGTTTTCACAAACATGCAACCTCAATACACAATCATACAATCAGAACCTCCACTCCTCTTAATCTTTTGCTTGCCCCAAAAATTCTTCAACATTTTCCTTTGAAAAGAATGATTTCTTTGTTGCAGTCTTAAAGATATTGGGTGCAAGTAAAATTCAAGATGATAATCGTGATATCATAGCAACATGTTACAAATCAAATATCAAATTATGCTTATCACAAGGAGTAATCACACATGCATAAATAGAAGACAATCATGCAATTTAAAGTGCTGGAAATAAGTAAGAGAAAAAAGGAACTTTACCACCTTGTAGTTTATCTTCATTGTTGTTGTCCTTTTCCTCTTATTCTTCCCCTTCCCACACCAAACTTAGAATGATTGCTTATCCTTAAGCAACAAGTAAAACAGTGGTGATGGGTTTTATGATGGATCATGAATGTCTTAGAATAAAGTGTGAGTATGCATGTGTTTCAGCAAGCAAGATTAAGGATCACAATAAAGGCACAAGAACTAAAAACAGCAACATTATGATGGCATTAATAAGTGGTGTTGGCATGGTACTTTGCATGAAAGTTAAGTGGCAACACCAAACTTAGTGTGACACTGTCATTTTAGAATGATGCAAATACCTAGTGAAGATTGAAAATCATTTTGTTGCATGGCAACACCAAACTTAGAATACAATCATATGTCAAATTATTGAAAGTAAACTAAGCAAGGAAAGAAAATGTTACCTACGGTTGGGTTGCCTCCCAACAAGCGCTCTTTTAATGTCATTAGCTTGACATGTTGTTCATGAATTTCTTCCTCTTCTTCCAGTTTGTTAAGAGGAATGACCTCAAGAGGAAAGAGGAGCCAGTTAATGCCCCTTGTTTTGAGTACCTCTCTCCAGCAAGCCTTCTTCTGTTGTTAGCTTGAGTAAACTTACTTGTTGGGGGTAGGGGTGGGATGGCTTTTGGTTGACCTTTTCTTCTTCATGGACATTGTCCTTATTTTCTTGGTCACCATCCTCTTTTTAGTGCTCATGTTGATTGCCTTCACCACCTTGATTTTAGTACTTGGGTGTTGTATGATGGTTGGAGCATCCTTTTCATCAAGAGCTTCTTGAATTGGTGGTTCAATGAACTCACCCTTTGTGCAACTCTCTGTTTCGTTGGAGTAGTGTGAACTCCCTTGATTGACTTCCTCCCTTTCTTCTACATGATGTTACATTGAGTCTTTTGGGAGTGAGTTTGTATGTTCCTTTGTCACTCCTAGTAACCTCTGTGGGTCTGGAACTTTAGGCTTATATACTCTCACAGCCTCCTCCTTCTTCATATGAATCTCACTTGGTATGACTGCCTCTTTTTCTTGTTCTTCTGATTCCTCCCTTGTTCTTGACCTTTGAATGAACTCCTCTATTTCTGGAGAGAGTGAAGTGGTCTCTCTTTGTAATCTCAGCTCTTCAATGAATTGTTCTTTAGAATAGAGTTGTGCATTCTGTCTCAATTTTTTTTCATGGTCTCTTTTTGCTATTTTCTTCTCTTCGTTTGTCTTTATCATTTCTTCAAGGAGGAGTTCTATCCTAGCGAGTCTCTCTTCTTCTCTACTTTTTTTGAGTTCTTCAATGATGAGTTCCATCCTAGCAAGTCTATCTAAAGGAGGGTGGGTTGGTTGTAATGGTTGGTCAGGGTTGGCTTGTGAATGGAATTGGTTATTTTGTGGTTGTGTGTTCTGAAAGTGGTATGACTCTTGTGGGTAGTGGATTGAGTTTTGTGGATGGTGAAATTAATTGTATGGATTTGGGATAGACTTTTGTGCTGAGGCATACTCAAATGATGAAGAATTTAGGCATGTAAAACTTGGAGGTGAGGTTGTATAATTGAGAGGTGATGGCTCTTGATGAATGAGGTATGAATGAGTGAAATCTCTTTGATTTTGATCTTCCCAGCCACAACTTGAGTAGTGATCAAATTCACCAAAATATGGACCATTTTGTGACTCTGGAAAGTACCCCATTTCATATTCTTGATACTCCTACCCACCATGAGCATAGTAAAGTGGATCATTCTGTGGTAGTGGAGAGTTTCCCATGAAATTTGTTTGACTACAATATGATGGATGCTCCTTTCTTTCCTGCAAAAAGCTCTGTCTCAAACAATAATCACCAAAAGAAATTAGAATCTCCATTGTAATAAATGAGGGATTCTTAGTGAGGCAATATCACAAACAGTTAGTTAGCAAAAGAAAATAAAGAAACAAAAGAAAACAAAGACAAAAGAAAAGTGTCTAATCTAGTAAAACAATCAACCGGTAGTTCGTTAATCACAATTAATCCCCGGCAACGGCACCATAAACTTGATGCACGGAAACTTGTCTCTCAATAAATTTCCCTTCGGCAAGTATACCGAATTGTCGTCAAGTAATAACTCACAAAAGAGTGAGGTCGAATCCCACAGAGATTAACGGATTAAGCAATCAATGGTTGATTGATTATCCTAGTTAGACGGTTCAGATTTGAATGATGAGCAGCAGGAATTGTAAATGGCATAAAAGTAAAGAAAGCAATAAAGTGCAGAAAAGTAAAATGGCAAGAAAAGTAAATGTAAGAACTAAAAATAAAATGAACATTGGGATCAAGAGATATTGCAATCCTCCAGATCAAGTTCATTCTCATCTCTTCCTCAATCAATGCATTCATTAATCTCCTTGGCAATCTTAAGTGATTGGATCCCAATTCCTTGGCAATCCCATCTCTCTAAGCTTGAACAATTTTCCAATTCCTTGATTTAATTGCTCATGGGAAGAGATGAAGTTTGGTCACTGATTATACCACACACATTCATAGATCCAAGTATTGGTAGGATTAAATGTCACAATATCCATCCAACCCCCAACCTAATCCAATGTGAGAGAGCATTTCTAGCATGATTTCCTCATTCCTCTTCCAAGGTTCAGAGGAAATCCAAGTAGGAGCAATTTTTCTTCCGAGATAATTACCCAATTGGATGAAGATCGAATGCTCTCTAGTAAAATCAAGAGAAAAGAAAGAAGAAGAAGAATGAAAACTACAATTGATCCATTAAATCATAATAGAGCTCTCTAACCCAATGAAAAGAGTTAGTTGATCATTGCTCTACCAAAATATAAAAGAAAGAAAGTGCAGAAAAGTACCGATGAAGATTAAAACTAAAATTGAAACTTCAAAATTCATAAATGAAAAGTACAAAGAAAAGAAAGAGAAGGAAAAGTGTGCGAGGGGAGGGAGTCCGAAGACCCCTCTTCCATCCCCCAATTCTAGAATGAATTGAATTTTAAAACTAAGGCCTTTATATAGGCTCTCCTAAATTACAAAATGAAATGAAACTAAAAGTAAATTACAATTAAATGAAAATTCCTATTCTAGATGCTTCTTGTGACCTTGATTGGTTGACACTTGTGGGCTTGCTTCCTTGTGGTTGGGTGGTCCTTGAAAGAGAAGTGAATCAAGTTGAGGTCCAGGTGCTAATCGTTAGTTCTACCGTTAGCCACACTAACGCTACAAGTGTGGCGTTAGTGCTGAAGTTAGTGTGGCTAACGTCACACTTGCTACCCAGTTGGTATTTTTGGGGCTTAAAAGATGCCTCTGTTTTGTGCTCCAATTTCATGCCCACTATAGAGTATTATATATCGTTGGAAAGCTCTGAATGTCAGCTTTCTAACGCAACTAGAATCACCTCAATTGAACCTCTGTAACTCAAGTTATGCTCCTTTGAAGTGGACAAGGTTGCTCGCATAGTCGCTAGCGTTACTGGAAAAAGCGAGTCACAATAACGTTAGGTATCAGGGGCTTAATATTGCCAGGTTCTGGAGCTCAAACTTAATGTCCACCCCATACTATTATATATTGTTGGAAAAAGCCCTGGATGTCTACTTTCCAACGCCTTTGAAAGCGCATCCTTTGGAGCTCTACAGCTCGAGTTACACTTCTTGGAAGGTGAAGAGGTCAGCTGGCCTTACTACAGGTTGATACCATGTTCATTTTTGCACTTTTGGGGCAGGTTTTCTCCCTTAAAATTAGTGTCCACCATGTAGTGCCATATATTCTTGGAAAGATCTGGAATCCTACTTTCCAATGCCATTCGAATCACTTCATTTGGAGCTTTGTGGCTCAAGTTATTCTTGTTTGAAGAAGGCATGGTCAGGCTGCCAGGTGAGACTTTTGCCCACGTTAATGTCCATGTTAGTGTAACTAACATGGCCATTAACGTGGGTCTTCCTTTGCTTCGCAAACGTTAGTTGCACTCACTTTTTCCACTAACGTTGGCGCTTCCCTTTCCTTCCATGTTAGTTCCCACGTTAATGTAACTAACGTGGAAGCTAACGTGGGTCTTCTTGCTTCGCTAGCGTTATTGGCACTCACTTTTGCCAATAACGCTGCTCCTTCTTCAAAGTTAATGCCATTAACTTTCTCACTAACGTTGGAGCTTCTCTTTTCTTCCACGTTAGTGCCCACGTTAGTGGAGCTAACGGGGTCGCTAACGTGGGTCTTCTTGCCCTTCGCTAACGTTAGTGGCGTTAACGTTCTCACTAACTTTCCAAGCTTTCCTTCCTTCCACTTTAATGGCCACGTTAGTGGCACTAACGTAGCCACTAACGTGGCTCTTCTCTGCTTCTTGTTACCTAAAATCAATCAAACAAAGTACATCAAAGTCTTGCTCTTAATCATGAGATCATGCATCATCCATTTTATCATTCAATTCATGCATAATTCTCATGAAATCATTCAAAATTCACAATGTTTGCTTGAATCATGGTATGAATGCATTTTTAACCAAATACTTGGTTATTTCCTAAGAAAATGCATGAAACCAACCTAAAGTCTACAAAAAATGGCTAGTAAAACTAGCCAAGATGCCCTGGCATCAATGTGATGATCCGTGACACTCATCACCATTCTCAACCTATGAACGCGTGCCTGACAACCACCTCCATTCTACCTTAGATTGAGTGCATATCTCTTAGCCTCTTGATTCAGATCAGAGTCTTCGTGGTATAGGCTAGAATTATTGGCAGCTATTCTTGAGATTCGGAAAGTCTAAACCTTGTTTGTGGTATTTCAAGTAGGATCTGGGAAGGGATGACTGTGACGAGCTTCAAACTCGCGAGTGCTGGGTATAGTGACAGACGCAAAAGGATCAATGGATCTTATTCCAGCACGAGTGAGAACCGACAGATGATTAGCCGTGCGGTGACAGCGCCTTTGGACTATTTTCACTGAGAGGATGGATGGTAGCCATTGACAACGGTGATCCACCAACATACAACTTGCCATGGAAGGAGCCTTGCGTGCATGAAGAAGAAGACAGTAAGAAAGCAGAGATTCAGAAGACAGAGCATCTCCAAAACCTCAACTCGTTCTCCATTACTGCATAACAAGTATTTATTTCATGTTCTTTTACTTTTTACAATCAATTCTGAGAATTATTGATATCCTGACTAAGAGTTACAAGATAACCATAGCTTGCTTCAAGCCGACAATCTCTGTGGGATCGACCCTTACTCACGTAAGGTATTACTTGGACGACCCAGTGCACTTGCTGGTTAGTTGTGCAGAGTTGCAAAAGTGTGATTGTAATTTCGTGCACCACACGAGAAGGGAGATTAGATTGGTTCTTAGCCAATAGAGCGGATGAACCAAAAAAGAGAAGAAGGGATGAAAAGGTCAGACGAGCTGAACGTCCCCCTCACACCCCTGAGAGACATGTTCACATGATAAATGGAGGATTCGCAGGAGGAGGGATCTCTAAGTCCTCCCACAAAAGACACCTTAAAGAGGTGCACCATGTCGGAGGATGGGACAGGTTGGTTGATCTCCCCACTATTACCTTCATTCAAGAAGACGTCGCAGGCATCATCCCGAGGCATGATGACCCCGTGGTCATTACCATCATACTAGCCAATGCCAACCTTCATCGAACATTGGTCGACCAAGAAAGCTCTGCGGATATACTGTTCAAATCCGTCTTCGATAAGCTCGGCCTACAAAAAAAAAGAACTTAGAGCATATCCAAATAGCCTGTTCGGGCTAGGAGACGCCCCAATTCAGCCACTAGGGTACATCCCACTACACACAACCTTTGGAAAGGGAACTTGGTCTAGGACATTAAGTATAGACTACATCATATTCAACGTGAGTTCAGCCTACAACGCCCTAATAGGTCGGACAACACTGAACCAGCTCGCCGCAGTGTTCTCCACTCCGCACCTATGCATGAAGTTCCCAACTCCAGAAGTGATTGCTACCGTAAAGGGAGACCAAAAACTCGCGTGACGCTGTTATAACGGAAGTCTGAACCTTAAAGGTGACCCCAGAGGAAAGGAAACCAATGCTATAGAACTTGGGGAAATCCGGGCTCGCGAAGAACTCTGCCCTCAATCGGAAGGTGAGACTGAAGAAATTCAAATCGGTGAAACTCAAGACAAAACAACAAATATAGGGACAAATCTCAAAGGAGACCTCAAGGAGCTGTTAACAAAGCTCCTAAAGGATAATTCCGACCTCTTTGCATGGAAGGCTACGGACATGCCTGGCATCGATCTCGGACTAATGTGCCATAAACTAGCAGTATACCCTAGATCTCGGCCAGTACAACAGAAACGAAGAAAGCTCGGCAAGATCGCAAGCTGTAGAGGAACAAGTACAGGCTTTGTTGGAGGCAGGGTTTATAAGGGAGGTAAAGTACCCACTATGGCTAGCCAATGTAGTATTGGTCAAGAAGTTAAATGGGAAGTGGCGGATGTGCACTGATTACACTGATCTCAACAAAGCCTGCCCAAAGGATCCCTACCCACTCCCGAACATAGACACACTAGTCGACACTTCATCGGGATATAAGTACCTCTCCTTCATGGATGCTTACTCGGGATACAATCAAATCTCGATGTATTAACTTGACCAGGAGAAAACCTCATTCTTAACCCCAAGAGCAAACTACTGCTACGTAGTCATGTCCTTCGGACTCAAGAACGCAGGGGCTACATATCAAAGATTAATGAACAAAGTGTTCGCCAATCACATCGGAAAGCTGATGGAGGTTTATGTAGATGACATGCTGATAAAGACACAAAGAGAGGAAACGTTGTTATCTGACCTCACTGAAGTGTTCGACACTATAAGAAAGCATGGGATGAGACTTAATCCCGCGAAATGCACCTTCGCGATAGAAGCTGGCAAATTCTTAGGCTTCATGCACACTCAAAGGGGGATCGAAGCAAACCTAGACAAATGCCAGGCCATACTTAGCATGAAAAGCCCGACCTGTGTTAAGAAGGTCCAGCAGCTCAACGGAAGACTGGCAGCTCTGTCTAGATTCCTAGCTGGATCGGTATTAAGATCTCTCCCTTTCTACGCAATACTAAGGAAAGGAAAGAGGTTCGAATGGACCCCAGAATGTGAAAAATCCTTCCAAGACTCCAAGACATTCCTGGGGCAACCACCCATCCTAACCCGACCCAGGGGAGGTGAAGAGCTAATCCTATACCTCGCCATAGGAAGTCGGGCAATAGCTTCAGCACTAGTCAGAGAAGACGAAAATGGGCAACAACCCATCTACTTCATCAGTAAGGCTCTACAAGGGGCTGAACTAAACTATCAAAAGATTGAAAAGTTCGCCTACGCCCTTATATTCACTTCTTGACGACTTCGGCCATATTTTCAAGCTCACACCATCAGAGTACGGACCAAGCAACCTATAAAAATTATTCTACAGATTAATGCATAGCTGGAAGAATTCTACAATGGGCAGTCGAGTTGTCCGAGTTCGATCTCAAGTATGAAGCCTGGACAGCCATCAAGTCTTAATATCTGGCCGACTTCATTGCAGAATACACCGATACCTCAGACACCCCCACCGGCTGGAACCTCTACGTTGATGGTTCATCAAACAAAGCCGGAAGTGGAGCCAGAGTAATCCTAGAAAGTAATCAAGGAACTCAACTTGAGCTCTCCTTAAAGTTCGAGTTTTCCGCCTCAAATAACCAAGCCGAGTATGAAGCCCTACTGGCAGGTTTGAAGCTACCAGACTAAGGATCCCACCATGAAGAAATACCTAGACAAGACCAGAGAACAACTCAAAAACTTCATGGGATATGAGATCCGACATATACCTCGAGAACAAAATGCCCGAGCTTATACACTTTTGAAACTAGCCAGCACCAAAATTGGGGGCAACAATAGAAGCCTCATCCAGAAAACACTACAAAATCCGTCAACCTCGGAAGAAAAGAAGGTCTTAAGCATATCAGACTAGGACCAAGGGTGGATGACTCCCATAATTAGTTACCTTAAATTTGAAACACTTCCCGCGGATAAAAAGGAGGCAAAAAGGCTAGTACGAGAAGCACAGTACTACGCCATAGTTCACGACGTCCTATATAGGAGAGGAAAGTATACACCCCTCCTAAAATGCGTCCCGACCTCCACTACAAGGGAAGTTCTTGAGGAAGTCCACAGTGGCATGTGCGGTAACCACCTCGGGGCGCGAGGTCTTTCCAAAAAGGTACTCCAAGCTGGCTTTTAATGGCCGACCTTACAAAAGGAAGTAACAGAGTTCGTCAAAACATGCCCCCCATGTCAGAAGCACGCCAACTTTTACATCGCACCACCCGAAGAACTCATTTGTGTCACTTCACCTTGGCCATTCGCAAAGTGGAGGCTGGACCTCCTCGGACCATTCCCTCAGGGATCAGGACAAGTCAAGCTCCTTATTGTAGGAATAGACTATTTCACAAAATGGAACGAGGCTGAACCTTTAGCCACTGCCACCGCCCAAAGAAGTCGAAAGTTCTTGTACAGAAATATTGTCACAAGGTTTGGGGTCCCATACTCTATTACCACAGACAATGGCACTCAGTTCACTGACACAGGCTTCAGAAACTTGGTGGCTGATTTGAAAACCAAGCACTAGTTCACCTCTGTAGAGCACCCACAAGCCAATGGACAGGTAGAAGCCACCAACAAAGTCATATTGGCCGGGTTAAAATGAAGAATACAGGACGCCAAGGGAACTTGGACCGAAGAGTTCCCACAAGTCCTATGGGCATACCGGACAACACCACACTCCACCACCAGAGAATCACCATTCTGACTTGCCTACGGAATGGAGGCAATGATTTCCATGGAAGTAGAAGAAGGATCCCCTAGAGTGATCCTCTACAACAAAGACACCAACTCCCAAGCTCAAAGGGAAGAGCTCGACCTACTTCCAGAAGTCCGAGAAAGGGTTCGGATCAGAGAGGAAGCCCTAAAGCGTCAAATAGCTCTAAGGTATAATCGAAAGGTAATTCAGCGAAGCTTCGCCACCAACGATCTCATCTTAATCCGAAATGACATCGGGGCAGGTCGGTCAGGGGAAGGGAAGCTAGCAGC
Organism: Arachis hypogaea; assembly: GCF_003086295.3. Lineage (NCBI taxonomy): Eukaryota > Viridiplantae > Streptophyta > Magnoliopsida > Fabales > Fabaceae > Arachis > Arachis hypogaea. The sequence goes on from NC_092051.1 coordinate 99,602,711, forward strand.
TAATTGGAAAGGGCCATATCGAGTTACAGAAGTACTAGGAAAAGGCTACTATAAGGTGTCCGACTTCGAAGGGCGAGAGCTACGAAGGTCATGGCATGCCTGTAACCTGAGAAGGTACTATAGCTAGAAAATAGTAAAGATCTTAGGTCAAGGCGCACTCTTTTTTCTAAAAAATGTTTTTTAATGAGGCACCAGGCCGAGATCTAAAATACTGCCCGACCTAGAAGGGTAAGCACTCATATATACACACTTTTATTTATGTTTTATGAAAGTTATCAATTCCTTAAAAAGTTTCCTACCAAGACGCATTAATCTAAGCTCATAAAATGCAAAAATTCATCGCCCGATTACAGAGCAATCGGCAAGGTGAAGCGATATAAGCAAATTAATACAAGAAGTTATAAAAAGTAACCTATAAAAAGTGACCTGACGAGGTCTAACTAAAAATGGGATTACTAAAAATAACTTCAGAAGGCCCAACAGAGAAGTCGGATCACTGAAAGGATCACTGAAAAGGGACAAAAAAAGGGGCCAAAGAAAGGTTAAAAAACTAAGTGCTTAGCTGAAAGGCACAAAGTTTCGAAAAAAGACATTACTTAAAAAACAAAAGCACAAGTCGGAAGAAGGCTAAAAAGTCATCCAAACAAACTATAAAGAAAAGGTTCCCCATAGGAACACTACCTAAAAAGTTGATTGGAATACGACGAAAAGCCAGGACAGTAAAGGCATACAGGTCGACACCAAAAAGGGACGACCTAAAGAGACAAATACAAAAAAGAGCATAGGTAAGAGTCCAAAAAGTCAAAAATCCTAAGGGTCAAAGCGCCTAACCAAAAAGGGTACAAGACTCCTGAAAGGAGATATTACTCAAAAGAAAAAAGCATAAAAAGTCATCCAAACATACTAAAAAAGTTCCACCCGAGAACACTACCTAAAAAGTTGTTTAGAATTCGACTAAAGAGCTTGGACGACAAGTCGCAAAGAAAATACAGCTAAGGTGGCCCGCAAGGGAGACCAAGGCAAACCCCACCTCAAGGGGTGTCAAACCAAGGGAACCCAAAGCGCCTATATAAAGGTTGAAGAACAATCCCCTCCAAACAAAGGTTGAAAAACAAATATAAAGCATATCGTCACAAGCAGAGTTAATATATCATTCAACACAAATTAAAGCATTAAAGACTCAAAGGCTGCCTAAACGGCAGCCCAAGAGTTTAAAGTGTTGTTTTTGAAATAAAGTTGCTAGGAAGCAACTAAATGTCAAAGAGTCAGCCACAGAAACTTACAAAAAAGTTCAACAAAGTCCACAGGTCGGACTATACCAAATACAAAACAAAGCTATAATAAGGAATCATCAAGGATCTAAAGTCGCGTCAGCAGCGGCACCCTTAGGAGAAGGAGGCATGGTCGAGATTGGGGTAGCATTGACAACTCCATCCAGCCCGTTCAGAATCTCCACGTCAGGCTCGGGCTCAGGTGGGACCACCTCGCCAGAAGGAGCTGCAGTAGTGGAAGCTGAGGAAGCCTTAGGTGGTGGCACAAGAGGAGGATCTTCATCTTCATCATCTGGGACAGGCACGATCTTGCCATCCTCCACCACATTGTGCATACTAAGTAAGAAGAAGTCGAGCTCGGGAGCAAGAACACGGACTTGTTCCTTTAGATTTTCATACATCTCGGTCATATTGCTCACCATATGGCCCTGAAGCTCGGCATAATCATCTTGGGCAGATTGAAGCCTCTCCTTAGCCTCCAATAGCTCACCATAGGTCCAAGTATAGCTCTGCTTATACTTCTTAGCATCCTCCTCGGATAGATTAGCAGCTGCCTCTGCCACAGTAGCCCGATCCTTTTCCTTTTCTACATCAAGCTCCAATTCAGCCACCTTGGCATCCAGCTCATCTTTCAAAGTCTTAATCCTATCATATCCAGACTTAGCATCTTCCATAAAAGCTCTGGTAGCATGAACCGGAGACTCCTGGATAACTCGAGATAAGGCCGCACCAATATTGGCCATCCGAATGCTATTGCTCGTTATGAAGTCAAGGTGGTGAAGGATCGAAATGTCGTCCAGAGGGACTTTCCTATGAGGAGCAATCAATTCTGTGGCAAAAGCCACACCATCAAATTCTTTGTCATTAAGGTTATAAGTCCTAACAGTCTTTTGCTTCTTGGGAGGAGGACCAGCAGCAGTAGGAAAAGAGGCAGCACCAGAGGTCGTCTGAGACGGGTCGGACAGAACTGGCCAAACTCTCGGGGTTAGGATAATCTTCCTCGGACCCTAAGACTCAGCCGCCGGCTTCTTTAGAGGCAGCTGTGCCGAAGACCCCTCCCCCGACGTCTTATGTGACAGATTATGGGCCGCCATCACCTTCTTGGTCTTCCGAAAGGACTTCATAGAATCCGAAGATTTAACCATCTCTGAAAAGAAGCCAGGAAAACAATTACATTGTCGGAAGTGGATAAATTCACAAATAAGAATAGAAAACTATATGTAAAGAAAGAGGTCGGATGCTACCTAGCTCAGCACGAAAAAGGGAAGGATCTTCTAAAAACTTCTTAGTATCCAGGTGAGGAGGATCCCCCAATGCTCCTCCAAAACACCCACAAAATCCTGTTCTACCTCATCTAAACTCTCCCAAGAGTATTAGGGCTACATGATCTTTCTGCCACCATAAAGGAAAGGTCGGCTCATCATTCTCATCCAAAAAGAAAGAGCGAACGCCCTCAACAGCTCGGACTTTAAAATAGTAATTTTTAAAGTCACGAAAAGATTCATCAAACATTGAGAACACTTTCTTCCCCTGGGTAGCTCGAAAAGAGATCCAAGAAGCTTTCTTCTTAGCTACTCCAGGTTTGGTCAAAACAAACAGGTAAAGGAAAAGAGACTGGGAAGGATGAACACCCAGTTCTCGACACAGCAACTGAAAAATCTTTATAAAGGCCCAAGAGTTCGGATGAAGTTGCGAAGGGGCCACATTACAGTTCCACAAGAGCTCAGTTTCGAAGGCAGTAAAAGGAATTGTAATATTCATCTGGGAAAAGAAGTAGTCGTAGGCATAAAAGTTTCTCACAGACCCTATGAAAGCGCCTAAGTTTCTCACAGTACTTAGGATCGGCTATAGTAACACACATCAGGACTATGGAGTCTAGCCAATCGGCCATACCAGCAGGGACCTTGGTGGACATTGATGAGTGAATTAGTGTCGATCTAGAATTTCTCAAAATAAGATCACTTCATTGCAAGTATAGCTAAATCAACAACCAACTCTACTCAACATCAAAGTTTAGTATTTTCAATTCAAAACATATAAACCGAGAGTAATTCAACCTCGGGTCGTTCTCCCTAGGATGCAATTGGAAGTGTCATGCTTTTGGTTGTGGAGGCAAAAAGGTTTTTTTTTTTAATTAAAGAACGAAAGATTAAAGAAACTAATAATTAAAGAACTAAGGAATGAGCAAAATTGGGAATTAATGCAAGTAAAGAGAAGATGAGATCAAAACTAGTGAAAATACTATAAATGCAATAAAGAGCCTTGACTTGGGAATGAGTATCCAAAGAATCCTATCATTGCCATAACCACGACTATGGTAATTATGATGAGTCAATCTCGCCTAGTCAACCTCAACCATCGAGGAGTAAGTCAAGCAAGCATAATTGACCTTAATCCATAAGTCTTAGCTAACTTATCAAACTAGTTGATAAAAAGCTAGCGTCAATGGAAACAAGAGTTAACTAACTACCCAAGAATTACCACTAAATGTCGGACATTATGACTCTAGTATCCTAGGAACTCAAACCACAAGCCAAGGTGGGAAAATCTACTCAAAATCTAAGGTTGGCATTTTCACAAACACCTTGTGTGCATAAAAGTAAAACATGGAAAATTGCAAGGAAAAATAACAAACTATCACCAACTATCAATAAAACCAAACATAAATAGGCAATCAAACATAAAGGAAGCATGAAACATTAAATTCATCAATCAAAACTTCAAGAACTCAAAATTGCAATTATAAACAAAGTGCTTGAACTAAAGGAAATGAAAATAAGATAACGTAATTAAAGAGGAATTAAAGAGTACTTACAATTAAAGATGATCAAAATCTAAAATTAAGCTTGCTATAAAATGCTACATGAAGATGGAAATTGAAACCCTAAGAGAGCAATGCTACACTACTCCTACTCCTAGTCCTACTATAAGAAACTATGGAAAATAAAATCTAAGTCCGAATGCCTTCACATGTGTTGATATCTCCTTTATATAGCCTTCCATTTCAGCCTTCCAGCCTTCCAAAATGGGCCAAGAAGCCTCAGAATTCGTGCAGCACGTGTTTCATTAATGCAATCATGTGTAGGGACCTGTGTAGACGCACAGATGTGTGCGTCTGCACACGCGGCTGAAAATTGACCAGTGCGTACGCACAGGTGCGTGCGTACGCACACGTGAAAATTCTCGCTTGTGCGCACGCACACAGGGCTGTGCGCACGCACACTTCGCTGTGTGTGCTTTTCCTTGTTTTCTTCATGTTTTCTCCCTTGTACATACTTTTCTACACTTTTGGCTATCTATTCTTACCTCCAAGGCCTAAAATCACTCACAAACCATATCACGGCATTAAATGACACAAAAGTGGAATTAAAAATCACTAATCTAAGTATTAAAATGCGTGTTTTCACATTTAAGATAAAATCTGGGATCAACACAAAAGTATGCTATTTTGGTGCTTAAGTGTGAGTTCATGTGCTAGAATCCATCCAAATTGAGTCAAAATATACCATCAAATATGGACTCATCAGACATCTCGACAATGTTCTTACGAGAAGACATAAAGCAACTACACCTACAGCAAGAAAAATAAAAGGAGTCACTACCAAAAACAACTCGAACAACAACAGAAAACAAAGGAACAACCAACAAGTAACAAGTATGGCAGCAAAAGGGCACCCTAGGATCCATGCAAAGCAAAGAAATCAAACACCAAAAAACCCAGGGGCACCCTTTGGAGGCAGTACAGATGCGGAAGAAACCTATAGGGAGATCAAAACCCTAGCCTCTTCACCAAAAAGAAAAGGTTCACCTAAAGCGCCTACTTTCCCCCAAACCAAACAGCGAAGACTAAAAGATCGCAACTTCAAAGAAACGTAATCACCAGAAAGCTCTCAAAAAGCCCAGCAAGATCAAAACTTTATACAAAAAAGCATGCAGCAGTAAAGTACAGAGAAGCACGATGATCAAAACGCGTAAGATAAAAAGGCGTGAAGCGAAAGCACCAACCTGCGAAAGAAGCTAAAACGAGCAAAGCAGCGAGCCACGAACAATCTTCACCAAAGATAACGGAAGCTCCAAAAAACCAAGAAAGGAACGATCTTGAGGATGAAGGAAAGGAAGCTTTTTTCACTGAGCAAGAGAAATGCACGAACAAACCAAAAAGCAAACTTCGTGAAAGAAACGAGCTTAGGGGCAAGATCGAAGGACGAAACGAAACAGAAAGGAGAAGGAAACTGAAACTAAGAGCAAAACCTCTTCTTTGATTTCAAACAAAAGTTTAAATAGGGAAAAAATGGCAAAACAAAATGAAAGCCCAATCAATAGGCATTAAAAGCGCGTGCGTATTCCCAAAAAAGTAACCCCTTCAAGAAACAAACGCGGCAATAAAGGAGTGAAAGCAAAAAGCTCTTCGCATTCAAACACAACTCGCAAACAGAAGAACATATTGGACCAAGATGCTTGAGCATGATCTCATGGAAAGGTCTAAGCTCAAGCAGGGGCACTGTTCATACCCTGGGTCGGGCTATGTGATCCGGGTTGGACGAAGACAAGAACGACTAACCTCTTATAAGGTTGGCTCGTCACCGACCTCTTCCCAAAGAGCTCGGCCAAATCGCTATAAGGGTCTAAGCAGGCCCAAAGCAGAAGATCACAGCCCACTTGAAGGTGGCTGGCTAAAAGTTAAGTGGACTCACCCACAAAAAGATAAGAGAAGATAACTAACTTATCTTAAGGGAGGTCACTCCACACTACTATAAATACACTAGAGCACCCAGGTATAACTCATATTCCAATTCTACTAAAAAACCTGCCTGAAGCCCGTGCTAACTTAAGCATCGGAGTCTCTTGTAGGTACTACCACCCTTCGGTGACCAAGGATCAGCAGCATCTCCAGATCCTGCAAGTCGGACCCAACAGCTCCGATCACACCCGAAGATCTCATCCGAGATCGACCTTCAGTTTCAGGTAACCCTCGGAACAACAAGTTATAATCAAAATTGCAAAAACAAATCAAGTAAACAAAGATGATTCAGAACAATAAACTAATAGTAAAAAAACATGCAATTAAATAAAATTCCTTAAAAGGAGAGCCAAAAATATACTTAAACTATAACAAATAAAGTCTTAAAAAAAGTGCACAATCCGGGGAGTCAAATATAAACAATGTAAAATAAAAAAACAAAAAGAGGCAGGAGCGGCTTCATTAGGATAAGAGGTCTTGCTAATTGGAGCAGGGGTAGAAGAAAAAGTTTTAGGATCGTCCAGCTTGGACTCCTCAAGGATAAGGATGATTTGACCATCGATCACGGCCACGACCTTGTCAAGATCCATGATCGAGATATCGTCCTCAGAAGCCAAGACTTGAAATTGGGGTCTTTAACTTATCCATAGTATCATCCAGGCCTTCACAAATGCATATTCCAAGTCTTTGTAATTCTGTTTCATCTTCTTGAGCACCTTTTCCAATTTGAGTTTTTCGCTGAAAACTCGGACGTAACTCACCTCGGCCTTCTTTTTAGCGGTCAATGCTGGCTCATAATCAATGTCTGCCTGCTTCACCATTCCCCTCAGCATGGTGATAAACCACTATTTTATGGTTTATCTTGTGTTGATTTGAGTGGTTTTTATCAATTCTTTGCTCACTTATTCATATAATTTGCACGGTTTTACAAATCCTTCATAATTCTGTGATATAATTAAAAATATGTTTCTTGGGCTTTTAAACTGTCAATTTTAATTATCCTTTATTACCATTCGATGCCGTGATCTATGTGTTAAGTATTTTCAGGCTTTATAGGGCAGGAATGGCTTGGAGGTTGGAAAGGAAACATGCAAAAGTGGAAGGAACGCGAGAAAATAAAGTTTTGAGAAGCTAGCAGCGATGCGTACGCATGGGCGATGCGTACGCGTGACAAGGAATTTCGCCAAATGACGCGTACAAGTGACTTACGCGTACGCGTGACAGAGCCACATGATGGACATATCAGAAAGCGCTGGGAGCGATTTTGGACTGAGTTTTGGTCTAGTTTTCGACCCAGAAAACACAGATTAGAGGCTGCAGAATGGGGGAATCAAACATTCATTCATTCACACAACATTAATTCACAATTTAGGTTTTAGATGTAGTTTTTAGAAAGAGAGGCTCTTTCCTCTCTCTAGGTTTAGGATTTCTCTTAGTTTTAGGTTTATTTCTTCTCAATTCCAGGTTCAATGTTCCTTTAATTTAGTTTCTCTTCTACCTTTAATTGTCTTAGCGTTCTAGTTTATTTATCTTTCCAATTGAATTTATGAACTTTTCATGTTAGATTTGATTTTCCCATTTAATGCAATTTGAGGTATTTCATATTTATGATTGTTTTCTTCAATTTATGTTATTGATGCTTTCAATTGGTTGTTTGGATTTTATTATCTCTTATTAGTTCTCTATGTTCTTATGTTATGCCTTCTAAGTGTTTGATAAAATGCTTGGGAGGGTTTTAAGTTAGATTTTTATATTCTTGTCTTTGGTTGAGTGATTGGAGACTCTTGAGTTATCAAACTCCTTTGTTGATCGATAATTGAAAGTTGCTGGTTGATTTGGATCCCTTTAAAGCTAGTCTTTCCTTAGGAGTTGACTAGGATTTGAGGAATCAAATTGATTAGTCCACTTGACTTTCCTTCATTGTTAGAGGTTAACTAAGAGGGAGCAATGAACAATTCTCATCACAATTGATAAGGATAACTAGGATAGGACTTCTAATTTTCAGACCTTGCCAAGAGTTTTCTTAGTTATTAATTTACTTTCTTGCCATTTTATTTCCTTGTTCCTTATTTCAAAAACCCCAAAAAGATAATCCACAACCAATAATAACTACACCTCCTTGCAATTCCTTGAGAGATGACCCGAGGTTTAAATACTTCGGTTATTAATTTTATTGGGTTTGCTTTAGTGGCAACCAAATTTTTGTATGAAAGGATTATTGTTGGTTTAGAAACTATACTTTCAACGAGATATTATTGTGAATTCTTTACTAGCAAAAATCCGTTCATCAAAATGGCGCCTTTGTTGGGGATTTGCAAACGTGTGCCTTATTATTGGTTATTGTAAATATTTACTTTTTGCTTGTTTGTTAGTTTTAGGACTTAGCTGCTTATTTTTATTAGTTTTTACTTTTATTTGCTACTATGAATTCTCACCCCTTCGGCTATGAGTTTAGTTCAAATTATGTTGCAGGGAATGGACGCTATAATGAGAACATGCATCAAAGTCGGAACAATCAAAGATGGGAGGAGCCACAAGGATTTGATCAACCCTTTCGGCAACAACCTCCTCCAAGGTACCATGGGCAACGACCATTCTACGATGCATCCCAAGACAATAGTTATGGTGGACCCTTTCGTGACAACCAACCTCCACCAAATTACTATGGTCAAGAGCCATTCTAGGGTACATACCAAGATGATGGATATGGTGGACCCCCTTGTAGTTACCAACGAGCCCTGCCATATGCCTATGAACCCCCTCCTCAACATAACTTTGAACTACCATACTCACAAGCCACCTACAACTATTCACCTCCTTATGACCCTAACCTTTATCCACCCAACCAACCACCATATGAACCGTATAAACCATACATAGACCCATCCCTATTCCAACACAATTACCCCCAAGAACCACCACCTCAATATTCACCATCTCCATACCCTTACCAAGAAGAACCACCTTCCTATTATGAACCCTTTCTCCAAAATAATGAACCCTCCTATCCACCCCAACCTCCACTGGATGACAACATCCTTAATATTATTCGCCAAAGGCAATTAGAGCTTCAAACCACACTTACCTTTGCTTTCACTGGTCTAACCTCTACTATCCAAGATTTCATATCCCGTGTGGATGCATCAATCCAAGAGCAACATGATCCCCATTATGCTATTGACACGGAACAAGAGATAAGGGATCGGCTTTGGGACTTAATGGATCAGGTTCACGCACCCATACTTCAAAAGAAGCAGGAGGAGGCCCAAAATGTGAAAGTAGAGACCCTTGAAGATGAAGAAGTAGCTGAAGAATTGGCGAGAGAAGACATCAAGGAGGAGTTCGATTTTGTATTAGAGCAAGTGGAGAAAGCCAAAATTATAGAAGAAGAGGAAGAAGCGGTTGAAGACTTAGGAGATGCGAAACCTCCATGGGAATCTAGAGTAGAAGAAAATCCCTCCAAGACGTTTGAAATTGATGTTGAGGAGGGTGTACAACCTCCAAGGCATATCATGGTTGAAGACTTTAAAGGGGATGATCAAGAGATGGATTCAATCATTGATGAATTCTTATCTACAATTGAACCCTCTCCCACTAGACTTGACATGAAAATTAAAGAAGATGGAGCATAACCTCCCATGCCTTTAGTAAGCGATGCAGAAAAGATTGAATTGGAAGAAAGCTACCAAGAGGAAGAGGTTGAAATTGAAGAAGCTTGCAAAAAGGTGGAAGTTGTCAAGGAAGAGCACAAAGGAATGGAGTTTGAAATCACCTTGCCAAAGTTGTTGGAGACCTCCCCCTCAAAGCCATTACCATCTAATACAACATTCAAGTGGGTAAAATTCATATCCCTTAGCTTTCTCATTCCACTTGAATTTGGTTTGCTTGAGACGGATGGTCAACTTAGAGCTCTTTGTGGCTTTAAGAGTAAGAGGGAGATGGTTAGTGGTAGAAGTTGTCCTGCAAGGTTCAATATGGTTGCACACTCCAATTTGAAGTGCAAGGATTGGTGTAGAGCTTGATTGAATGTGTCTAGGAAGTCGTTTGGGTACTTCATTGAGAATTCTGATTGCTCACCACCCAAATGGAAAAATGATGATCAACAAGAAGACGGGTGTAAAAGCAAGGTTTGGGACCCCAAAATTCATTCTAATAATCAACACTCTTGGGGCCTTGTCACTTGCTTCAACTTGCTTGAAGGATTTATGCGTCTAGTTTGGGATCCCGGAGACTATTGGAATTGCAAGTATTGGTGGGGATTCCTGGAAGAGTTCAAGCATAAGCCGCCCTAACAAGGAGCTCACCAAATTTCCAACTTAAGGACTTTAACTAAAAGTTCTAGGTGGGAGACAACCCACCATGGTATGATTGATGAGCGGATAATTTATACCCTTTTTGGCATTATTTTTGCATAGTTTTTAGTATGTTTTAATTACTTTTTATTATATTTTTATTATTTTTTATTCAAAAATCACATTTCTAGACTTTACTATGAGTTTGTGTGTTTTTTTTATTTTAGATATTTTCTGGCTGAAATTGAGTGACCTGAGCAAAAATCTGATTCAGAGGCTGAAAAAGGACTGCAGATGCTGTTGGATTCTGACTCTGCTGCACTCAAAATGGATTTTCTAGAGCTACAAAAACTCAATTGGCGCGTTCTTAATTGCGTTGGAAAGTGGACATCCTGGGCTTTCCAGCAATATATAATAGTCCATACTTTGCTTGAGATTTGATGGCCCAAACTGGCGTTCAAAACCAGCCTAAAACATCTTGGCGTAAAACGCCCAAACTGGCACCAGAATTGGAGTTAAACTCCCAAACTGGCACCAAAGCTGGCATTTAACTCCAGGAACAGCCTAAGCACGAAAAAGCTTCAATGCTCAACCCAAGCACACACCAAGTGAGCCCCGAAAGTGGATTTCTTCACTATCTGCATTGAGTTACTCATTTTCTGTAACCCTAGGTTACTAGTTTAGTATAAAAAAACCACTTTTAGAGATTTATTTTACGTCTTTGACCAGTTTTTCACTTTGATGTACGTTTGGAGGCTGGCCTCACGGTCATGCCTAGACTTCTTTCACTTATGTATTTTCTACGGTGGAGTTTCTACACCCCATAGATTAAGGTGTGGAGCTTTGCTATTTTTCATGAATTAATGCAATTACTACTGTTTTCTATTCAATTCACGCCTACTTCTTCTCCAAGATATACTCTCGTACTTAATTCAGTTAAGTCAGAATGAAGGGGTGACCCGTGACAATCACCCAATCTTCGTTACTCGCTTAGCCAAGATCGCGTGCCTGACAACCACAAAGCGGTCTACATGATGTTCAATGTAGTCATTGGACGACAGCCGGAGTATATTCTCTTGGATATCTAATACAAGGACCGAGTCCGTGAGATTAGTATCTTCGTGGTATAGGCTAGAATTATTGGCAGCCATTCCTTCATGCTACGCTCTTCTTTTGATTCTCCACATGCAGCCATGGGAGTACTTTGAGTTCTTAGATGTCGGGAAGCTATTAAATTTCCTACCTCAGTTACGGCAGTAGTGAGTTCCAGTACGCTCCTTTGCATCTTCGCTTGCCCTTGAAGAAGAACACGAAGTCTGTTGTCCATAGGAGGTTGGGGTAGGTATGAGGGTTCATTGGTTGGGGAGAGGGGTTCAGAACAAGAATGTGGTGGTTCTCAGGAGTAATTAGATTGGGATTGTGGTGGATAATGGTGAATGGTGAAAAGGAACTTGTGAGCGTGGTGGTTCAAATATGCGTTGAGAGGATGGTCTATAAGCACAGGGTGGGGCTCTTTGGTAATTGCAAGGTGGTCCACCATGTCTATTAGCTTGGTATTGATGCGCATAAACTAGTTATGCTACGATTTAGGAAATTGCACGATCGGCAAAATTCCTTCCGGCAAGTGCACCGGTTATCGTCAAGTAAAAACTCACAATAGAGTGAGGTCGAATCCCACAAGGATTGGTTGAGTGAGCAATTCGGATTAGAAGTGTGTTCTAGTTGAGCGGAATCAAGATTGAGATGAGAATTGCGGAATGTAAAATTGGCGGGAAAAATAAATGACAAGGAATTGAAATGGCGAAATCTTAAATTGCATGAATTAAAGAGCAGAAACTAAATTGCTGAAATTAAAAGGGAATGGGGGTGATTGCAAGAATTGAGTTGCAGAATGTAAAGAGAAGATGGAAATCAGAATTGGGGGATTCATTGGGTTATAGGAGATATTGAGATCTTCGAATCAAAACATGTTTATCTCTTCCTCAAGCAATGCGTTCATTGAATTTTGCTTGGCAATCTTATATGATTGGATCCCAATCCCTTGGTTCACCAATTCTCTCTAAAAATGAACAAATTCCCAATCCCTTGGTTTAAATGTTCATAAGAAGAGATGATGCTCGATCACTGATTATACCACACAGTTTCATGAACCACAATTTGGTAGGATTACATGTCACAATATCCATCCAAATCCCAATCCAATTCACTGTGAGAAAGCTTCTCTAGCATGAATCCTCCATTCCTTTCCCAAGGTTCCGAAGGATTCCAATTATGGGTAGTTTCTTTCCCAAGACAACTACCCAATGGAATTAGATCGAGAAGCTTTCTAACAAAATTCAAGAGAAAAGATTGAAGAAGAAGATAAACTATTATTGATTCATTGAATTACAATAGAGCTCCCTAACCCAATGAAAGGGGGTTTAGTGAGTCATAGCTCTGAATTCAATTACAAAGATATGAAAACTAGCTAAAAGTGAAGGTAAAAGTTCTTTCTAACTTAAATTCTATCCTATTTATACACTTTCTATATTGAGCTTCTGTTGTGTTTCTTGGGCTTTGAGGCCTCTCCCTGCTTTCCTTTTGCCTTGGGTTTATGATCCATAATCTTGATGAGGCTGCTGATCCAAATTCTGTAACATTCATTGAGCCAACTTAGTGATAATCAAATAATGGCACATGACTCAATAAATTGAAATTTCAGACTCATCAATCCTTCAGGCCCAATCCCATAAACCATGATATTCAATTGGGTTTCATACCAGAATAAGTTTAAGTTAATGTTTGTGCTCAAATACTAACTTAAACCACAATATTTTTGGTCCAGAAACCTTTTCCAAGAGTGGCGTTTAAGTTGCAGTTCAAGCTTAAACTGCAGCTTAAACGCCAGACACTTCCAGTGAGGCCTTTTGTAGAAGCACGTTTAAGCTTCAGTTTAAGGTTAAACTGAAGCTTAAACGTGGAAATGGAAGAAGGCAGCCCTGGAGAGTCATGTAGTCGAACACGTTTAAGCTTCAGTTTAAGGTTAAACTGAAGCTTAAACGTGGATATAGGAAGGGCAGCCCTGGAGGTCGAACACGTTTAACCTCCAGTTTAAGGTTAAACTGGAGGTTAAACGTGGAAATGGAAGGAGGCATCCTGGAGGTCGAACACGTTTAACCTCCAGTTTAAGGTTAAACTGGAGGTTAAACGTGGAAGCTTAGAAGGGTAGCCCTGGAGGTGTCGAACACGTTTAAGCTCCAGTTTGAGGTCAAACTGGAGCTTAAACGTGGAAATGGAGAGAGCAACCCTGGAGGAGGAAACTTGGTCGAACACGTTTAAGCTCCAGTTTGAGGTCAAACTGGAGCTTAAACGTGGAAATGGCTCCCTGGTGCTTTTCCCATTCTGGCGTTTAACCTCCAGTTTAAGGTTAAACTGGAGGTTAAACGTGGAACTCCTTCCTGAGTGGCATTATCATTCTGGCGTTTAACCTCCAGTTTGAGGTCAAACTGGAGGTTAAACGTGGAATGCTTCTTTGGTGAGACTTTTCATTCTGGCGTTTAACCTCCAGTTTAAGGTCAAACTGGAGGTTAAACTTCAATTCCAGCATTTCTTAGCCTTCATGATTCTGGCGTTTAAGCTCCAGTTTAGGCTTAAACTGGAACTTAAACTCCACATGTGATATTCAAGCTTCCTTTATTGATTTTGTTGCTTCCTTGCTTAGCCTCTTCTTCCCTGAAATCATCCAAACAAATGCATCAAAGTCTTGCAAAATTTCATGAGAAATCTTCCATTCATAGCATTCAAGTAATATAACTAAAACTCATGGAATTTGCATCAAAATCATATTGTTTGGATGGTTCATTGCTTTGTTATTCTTTTAACCATTCTTGGTTACTTTAAGCTCAAGAAAATGCATAAAACCACTAAAACTAACAGAAAAATACTAGTGAAACTAGCCTAAGATGCCTTGGCATCACAACACCAAACTTAATACTTGCTTGTCCCTAAGCAAGTCCTGAGTTATTTAAGAAGAAAGTATGAAACAGAAAGCAATTACATTGGCTATATTAGCAAGCATTTGAAGTTCCTCAGAAGGGTTTTATGCAGAAAGTTGCAGCATCACTTTTTCATTCTTATCAGGTAAGATTATCACTTTTTCATTGCATCCATCAAACACTGCTATGGCCTCTTGTTATTCTTATGTCCTTGGCACTTTTCTCTTCTTTGTTTTTCTTTTCTTTTTCTTAGAGCTTCTTTTGCTCCTTGTTTGCTAGTGTCATGTGTTGCACAAGCCTTTGGCATTTTCTTTTTCTTATCAGTGCACTACACATATCCACTTTAGGCATTTTAGTTCACATTTCTTCTTGAGACATTGGTGCCCAGCACCTCTTTGTGTGACTAAATGTTTTGTATTTAGGTTGCTCTTGATAATGGACTTTTGGTTGATAATCCCGGGTTAGTTAACCCAAGTTACCAAGTGTTGAAACACTCCTCAGAACCTATTCATCCAAGCATATCCTTAATACATAAACACCACAGGCATTTGTCTCAGAAGTTCAAACCATTGGTACCTAGCTTATTTTCTCAATTTTTTTTTTTTTGCTTTTTGGTTGCCCTTTTTCAGTGGCTTTTTCTTCTTCTTTTTCTTTCTTTTTCATGGCCAAAGACATTTATTCATCAAGATCCATAGACAGTTTTCAATTTCTACACAAAGAATGATAATTCTACACTCTAATTCCAGTGATCTGACTAAACAATCAAGCATGCATACCACCACTTAATTCTACTTGATTTGTCACTAATTTAGCCAAGTTACTTTTGTTCAAACTTTTCTTTTATTTTTGGAAACAGAACAAGCATGGCAAGCACTCGTTTAAGAAGGTGAAGTTATATCCAAACATCTAGGCATTCACTTTATTCAAAGCAATAAACAGACACTCATACTAAAAAAAAAAAAAAACTCCACATAACACTTAAATGACTTATGATGAAAGAAAGCTCATAAAGACAATCCACCAATGATCATTTGATTATTAAGGAATGAGACCACCTCTTATTTATTGCTTGATTCTTCTTAATTCTTGGGATCCTGCTTCTTCTTGCTTCCTGCCTCTTTCTGACCACTTGTGCTTCCTTTGTCTTTTCTTATGAGCTTTTTCCAGAATCCAGCCTTTTTCATCGTTTTTTCCACTCCTTTTTCAAGGACCATTGCCTTGTTTATTTCTCCTTCTTTCCTCTCTTTGAAATACTCATCAAAAGCTGGGAATGCTGGGTCCATCTTGTGTAGATGTTCCCCTATGTAGTTAAGCTTGATTTGCGAACTGATGTTGTAATCAGCTTGGACTGAGTATCTTGCATTCTGTAAAGTGGTGGCTTCCTTGATTGCCAAGACATTGGCATCTTGGTGTTGGCATATGTGGCTGAAGGATTCCTGTAAGTGTAAATTCTGTTCCCTTTGCAGATCGAAGAATCTTGATTCAAAGTTCCTTTGCATATCCATCATTTTTAGGTGAAAGTCCTCTTGTCTCTCCTGAGACCTCATGTATTGTTGAGACATTCCTTCCATGATTTCCTGCATTCTGCTCATATCCATGGGGTCTCTGGGAATTCGTTGTCTTCTTTCTGGAATTGCTTGCTCTTCTTGCTCTTCTTCTCTGTCTTCTCCTTCCTGTCTTTCTTGTTCTGCTTCTTGCTCGGCTTCCACTTGTTGCCCTTCTTCATTTCTTCTTCTTGTATGTCTTGGAGGAGTTGGGCCAAGAGTCATTCTGTACGCAGTTATGGCCAATCCAGGATATAGCCAATTAGGTCTTTCATCCTCAAGTGGTACTTGGGCATCGATGCATAGTCTAATGATAGTGCTAGGGAAGTGGAGCCAGGATTCAGGGTCACTTTTCTCACTAAACTCTTGTATCTGTTCAGCAATGAGTTTATGAACTTTGATCTCCCCTCCCACCATAATGCAATGTAGCAAAATGGCTCTTTTAGGGACTATTTCTGAAGAGTTTGCAGTGGGTAGGATGGATCTCCTAACTATTGCATACCACCCTTTAGCTTCAGGTGTTAGGTCTCCCCTTCTCAAGACTCTTGGAGCCCCTCTTGTTTTTCTCACCCATTCAGCTTGATAGCACAAAGGTCTTCAGCAATAGTTGCATAGTCAGGTTCTCCTATCATCCTTTCTTCATAACTTGCTTGGCTGAAATGTATGTTTTTCAGGCCAAGGGTTTTCATGATTGCTTTGGGACTGAAGTCAACTTCCACCCCTCTCACATAGCTTTTGTATGTGGGTTTCTTGGTTGGATCCTCCCTTACTGCATTTGCATAAAACTCTTTCACCAAGTTGATGTTGATTTTAGTGATTGGCTTAGTCAGGAGCTCCCACTTCCTCTTTTTGATCTTTTCCCAAACACCTGGGAACTCATCCTTTTCAAGGTCAAATGGAACCTCAGCTAGTACCGTTTTAGGTCTCATCCATTCGGCTTGAATCTCATGGAAAACTGATCTGTATCTCCATGCATCGAATTCCCTGTTTTCCTCCATTGGCTGCTTGTCTTTTCTCCTCTTGTGGCTAGATGAAGCTGCCATTGGTTCTTTAGTTTTGGTAAGTGACAAGCTAAAGTTGACAAGGTGAAGCAAGAAGTGTTGTTGGAAGTGTGGGGAGGTTGTTTTCGGCAAGAGATAGTTTATGCTATGATGAAGGAAATGTGCATGAAGGAGATTTGGTGGTGTTGAACTTGTTCCCCAAGTGGTTCTTTATAGTGCCCGTAAGTGCAAAATGGACGGCTAGGGTGATTTGTGAAGGGTGGCTTGATGGAAAATATATGAATTAGGGAGAAGGACGAATTGCTTTTCATTTTCTTGGAAGTATTCTGGGTGCATTAGGTTGTACATGTAGCTATCTTTTCTTGCAGAACTTCCTTTTCCCATGTGTTAGTTTCAAAGACTTGTGAATTTTCTTTTTGACCAAGCATCGTACCTCCCTTTGTCTTTTTCCTCCATTTTTGTCTTTTCTTTTGTACCTGCACAAACAAACAAGTTTGCTATCATTTTTCGGTCCATGTGAATTATGAATAGTACTTGCACATGTAAATCAATGATTGTCTTTATGAGCTTCTAGCCGTGACTTCTACATGTATGCACACTTATTATTTGGACACCAAACTTAGTGTTTGGTCAAGTCTCCTGATGACATAAAATCCATATTGGTTGTCCTTAATGAATGTGCTTAATTCTAATAAATCATAGTCACCTTGGCTCTTCGATTCTAAACAAATTTACTACCCTAAGTAATTGAAACCAAAGTATTAAAACATGCGAGTGGTATACTTGTCATGAATTTTGAAATCCAGAGGAACTTCTTGCTTTTCATAAACTGTGTTCAAGAGGAACACCAAACTTAATGTTTGGTCGTGCACCTTGAATGAAAGATGGAATCCAATTTGAGTAAGATTTGGGAGTGCCTTCAGGCACACCAAACTTAGAGACCAATTGTAATTTACATGCAAAGTTTAGTGCACTTTATCAATAGTTGTCCTGAGGATTCAAGTTCATGCATAAGGAACCATGCTTTATTAGATGTAAAGCAAAGCACTAAAGATTAAGGATACTAAAAACATGGGTTGCCTCCCATGAAGCGCTTCTTTAACGTCACTAGCTTGACGGTTGTCCCTTGTTAGGGTGGATTGTAGTGCTTGACGTCTTCTCCTCTCACTATGCAAACGTCCCCACTTGATTCCTTCATGACCTCTAAATGTTCCATAGAAAGAACTTTCCTGATTGTGAACACTTGAGGGCGCTGGGAAGGAATTGTTTTGAGGCCAGGTGGGATTGGCAGATAATGACTTGATATCACTTTATCTCCCGGAGAGAAACCTTCAGTGGGAATTTTCTTGTTTCTCCACCCTCTTGGCAATTTCTTTACAATTCTTCCCTTTCTCTTGAAGCTTTCTTCATTGACCCTTATGCCGGGAGGATCCTTCTGATCTGTTTCCACTGATTCTTGTGGCTTTAACTCTTGCAACTCTTGTTTGCCTTCCAAGGACTGTTTTAGAGTTTCAGCTGCTGGATTACTTTCCTCCAAACACAGATGGCTACTATCATCCTTAGGCTTTTCAGGTTCTGGTTCAGGTTCAGATGCAGGTTTGAAAACTTTGAAAATGAGCTGTTCATCATGTATTCTCAGAATTAGCTCTCCTTGTTCTACATCTATGAGCGCTCTAGTAGTGGCTAGAAATGGTCTGCCCAGAATGATAGGGTGTAAGTAGCTTTCCTCCATGTCCACAATGACAAAGTCTGTGGGGAAGTAATAATCCCCCACTTTCACCAGCACATTTTCAACTACCCCTTCAGCTTGCTTCTGAGTTTTGTCAGCCAGTTGTATGATTACATCAGTGGATCTCACCTCATTCAGTTGTAGCCTCTTTATAAGAGTTAGAGGCATCACATTTATGCTAGCTCCTAGATCACAGAATCCTCTGTCAATTTTTGTTTCCCCTATGATGCAAGGGATATGAAAACTTCCTGGGTCCGTTTTCTTAAAGAGTGTGTCCTTCTTGATGAGAGCACTGCATTCTTTGTTCATTGTTACCGTTTGTCCTCCCTTCAAAACTCTTTTCTTGCTTAACAATTCCTTTAAATACTTGATGTGTGTAGGCATTTGATGGAGAATCTCAAGAAAGGGAATATTGACATGGAGAGAGTTAAATGTCTCTAAAAACCTTGAATAGGTTTTCTCTTTTTCACCTCCTCCTAACCTCTGAGGAAATGGTGCTTTTGGTTGGTATATTTCCAGCATGCCTTTTTGCAGTTCCTTGGCTTGCTCAGTTCCACTTTCCTGCTTAACTTCTTCCACACCTTCCTTCAAGATTTCTGGCTCCTGCTCTGAGGGCCTGATTCCTTCTTCTTCTGAAACTTCCTTCAATATGGTGATGGCCTTGCATTCTTCCCATCTTACTCTCTTTTGTTCCCCTTTAGGATTCTTTTCTGTGTCACTAGGGAACACTGCAGTTGATTTGACGGCCTGTTGAGATAGCTCTCCTACTTGAGACTCCATCCTCTTGAGTTTTTCACCATGGTTTCTTAAGGTAGCTCTCACATCATCCCTGAAGCTTTTCAATTCGGTTATGTCTTGACTCATGGTTGCCATCATTCCTTCTATCCGGTTTAATTGATCTTGAAATTGTTGGTTCGGATTAGGTTGGGTAGGTTGATTATTTTGGCCATGATATGATGGTTGGGGGTAAGTGTTTTGTGTGGCTTGGTATGATCTTTGGTTGGAGTTTTGGTATGTGGAATTGTTATGTTGGTTGTGGTTGTAAGGTTTGTGGTTTTGTGGTTGGGTTTGTTGGTTCCCCCACCCAAAGTTTGGGTGATTTTTCCATCCTGGGTTGTAAGTGTTGGAGTGTGGATCATATGATTGCCTTTGTTGGTTTCCCACATAGTTGGCCTCTTCCCAATCACCTCCTTCAATGCTTACTTCCTCTTGATCTTGTGTGTGTATTGCAGCCACTTGCTTTGTTTCTAATTGCCTGGTAATCTCTGCTAGTTGCTTGGCAAACACCTTGTTTTGGGCTAGAATTGTATCAACATGGTTCAGCTCCATGACTCCCTTAGTGTTGTGCCTTTCTGATGCATAGTAGTACTCATTCTCAGCCACTGTCTCAATCACTTCAATGGCCTCTTCCACAGTCTTTTTCCTGTTCAATGAACCTCCTGATGAATGGTCTACAGCCTTCCTTGATTCATAAGAGAGTCCATCATAGAAAATATGCAATTGCACCCAATCATGGAACATGTCTGGTGGGCATTTCCTTGTTAAGTCCTTGAATCTCTCCCATGCCTCGTAGAGAGTTTCACCATCTTGTTGTCTAAAAGTCTGAACCTCAGATCGAAGCCTATTGACCTTTTGTGGGGGGGTAGAAACGTGCCAGAAACTTGCTTTCCACCTCATCCCATGTTGTTAGACTCCCCCTTGGGAATGATTCCAGCCACTTAGCTGCTTTGTCCCTAAGTGAAAATGGGAACAAAAGCAGTTTATATGCATCTTCCTGGACTCCATTGGACTTCACAGTGTCACAAATTCTCAGGAATTTTGTGAGATGTTGGTTTGGGTCTTCATTAGCACTTCCACCAAATGAACAATGATTCTCCACAAGTGATATTAGCTGTGGTTTGAGTTCAAAATTGTTGGCCTGAATGGGTGGTTTCTGGATGCTGCTACCACAATTCCCAGAGGTTGGGTTTATGTATGAACTAAGAACCCTCCTCTCAGGAATGGCATTGTTTCCATCAGCTCTCTCATGGTTGTGAACTTCTCTATCCATGTTGAGATCTAAAGCTTCCTCAAAATTGTCCTCAGATTCTCCTTCAGATTCCTCTTCTCCCACTACTCTCTTCCCTCTTGCTTCCCTTCTCAGTCTATGAAGGGTCCTCTCTGGTTCGGTATATGGAGGAGTTGATGTCTCTCCTCTCCTACCTGTCATACAAGAACACAGCACAGGCAACAAACAAGTGAAATACTCTTGGTTAATGGAAGAGTATGGTTAGAGCAATTGAGGAATTAATTCAAACAGTTAGTGAGTCAGTGAGTTAGTTGCTTGAATTTAAAGGCATAAAGAAAGAAAGCATGTAACAGAGTGCAGAAATTAAAATTCAACAAGTAACTTGAACAGAATTAACAAAGCAAGAGAAATTGCTCAATCTAGTTAGCTTCCAATTGGAGAATTGTCAATCGAAAACCAATCCCCGGCAACGGCGCCATAAACTTGATGCGCATAAACTAGTTATGCTACGATTTAGGAAATTGCACGATCGGCAAAATTCCTTCCGGCAAGTGAACCGGTTATCGTCAAGTAAAAACTCACAATAGAGTGAGGTCGAATCCCACAAGGATTGGTTGAGTGAGCAATTCGGATTAGAAGTGTGTTCTAGTTGAGCGGAATCAAGATTGAGATGAGAATTGCGGAATGTAAAATTGGCGGGAAAAATAAATGACAAGGAATTGAAATGGCGGAATCTTAAATTGCATGAATTAAAGAGCAGAAACTAAATTGCTGAAATTAAAAGGGAATGGGGGTGATTGCAAGAATTGAGTTGCAGAATGTAAAGAGAAGATGGAAATCAGAATTGGGGGATTCATTGGGTTATAGGAGATATTGAGATCTCCGAATCAAAACATGTTTATCTCTTCCTCAAGCAATGCGTTCATTGAATTTTGCTTGGCAATCTTATATGATTGGATCCCAATCCCTTGGTTCACCAATTCTCTCTAAAAATGAACAAATTCCCAATCCCTTGGTTTAAATGTTCATAAGAAGAGATGATGCTCGATCACTGATTATACCACACAGTTTCATGAACCACAATTTGGTAGGATTACATGTCACAATATCCATCCAAACCCCAATCCAATTCACTGTGAGAAAGCTTCTCTAGCATGAATCCTCCATTCCTTTCCCAAGGTTCCGAAGGATTCCAATTATGGGTAGTTTCTTTCCCAAGACAACTACCCAATGGAATTAGATCGAGAAGCTTTCTAACAAAATTCAAGAGAAAAGATTGCAGAAGAAGATAAACTATTATTGATTCATTGAATTACAATAGAGCTCCCTAACCCAATGAAAGGGGGTTTAGTGAGTCATAGCTCTGAATTCAATTACAAAGATATGAAAACTAGCTAAAAGTGAAGGTAAAAGTTCTTTCTAACTTAAATTCTATCCTATTTATACACTTTCTATATTGAGCTTCTGTTGTGTTTCTTGGGCTTTGAGGCCTCTCCCTGCTTTCCTTTTGCCTTGGGTTTATGATCCATAATCTTGATGAGGCTGCTGATCCAAATTCTGTAACATTCATTGAGCCAACTTAGTGATAATCAAATAATGGCACATGACTCAATAAATTGAAATTTCAGACTCATCAATCCTTCAGGCCCAATCCCATAAACCATGATATTCAATTGGGTTTCATACCAGAATAAGTTTAAGTTAATGTTTGTGCTCAAATACTAACTTAAACCACAATATTTTTGGTCCAGAAACCTTTTCCAAGAGTGGCGTTTAAGTTGCAGTTCAAGCTTAAACTGCAGCTTAAACGCCAGACACTTCCAGTGAGGCCTTTTGTAGAAGCACGTTTAAGCTTCAGTTTAAGGTTAAACTGAAGCTTAAACGTGGAAATGGAAGAAGGCAGCCCTGGAGAGTCATGTAGTCGAACACGTTTAAGCTTCAGTTTAAGGTTAAACTGAAGCTTAAACGTGGATATAGGAAGGGCAGCCCTGGAGGTCGAACACGTTTAACCTCCAGTTTAAGGTTAAACTGGAGGTTAAACGTGGAAATGGAAGGAGGCATCCTGGAGGTCGAACACGTTTAACCTCCAGTTTAAGGTTAAACTGGAGGTTAAACGTGGAAGCTTAGAAGGGTAGCCCTGGAGGTGTCGAACACGTTTAAGCTCCAGTTTGAGGTCAAACTGGAGCTTAAACGTGGAAATGGAGAGAGCAACCCTGGAGGAGGAAACTTGGTCGAACACGTTTAAGCTCCAGTTTGAGGTCAAACTGGAGCTTAAACGTGGAAATGGCTCCCTGGTGCTTTTCCCATTCTGGCGTTTAACCTCCAGTTTAAGGTTAAACTGGAGGTTAAACGTGGAACTCCTTCCTGAGTGGCATTATCATTCTGGCGTTTAACCTCCAGTTTGAGGTCAAACTGGAGGTTAAACGTGGAATGCTTCTTTGGTGAGACTTTTCATTCTGGCGTTTAACCTCCAGTTTAAGGTCAAACTGGAGGTTAAACTTCAATTCCAGCATTTCTTAGCCTTCATGATTCTGGCGTTTAAGCTCCAGTTTAGGCTTAAACTGGAACTTAAACTCCACATGTGATATTCAAGCTTCCTTTATTGATTTTGTTGCTTCCTTGCTTAGCCTCTTCTTCCCTGAAATCATCCAAACAAATGCATCAAAGTCTTGCAAAATTTCATGAGAAATCTTCCATTCATAGCATTCAAGTAATATAACTAAAACTCATGGAATTTGCATCAAAATCATATTGTTTGGATGGTTCATTGCTTTGTTATTCTTTTAACCATTCTTGGTTACTTTAAGCTCAAGAAAATGCATAAAACCACTAAAACTAACAGAAAAATACTAGTGAAACTAGCCTAAGATGCCTTGGCATCACAACACCAAACTTAATACTTGCTTGTCCCTAAGCAAGTCCTGAGTTATTTAAGAAGAAAGTATGAAACAGAAAGCAATTACATTGGCTATATTAGCAAGCATTTGAAGTTCCTCAGAAGGGTTTTATGCAGAAAGTTGCAGCATCACTTTTTCATTCTTATCAGGTAAGATTATCACTTTTTCATTGCATCCATCAAACACTGCTATGGCCTCTTGTTATTCTTATGTCCTTGGCACTTTTCTCTTCTTTGTTTTTCTTTTCTTTTTCTTAGAGCTTCTTTTGCTCCTTGTTTGCTTAGTGTCATGTGTTGCACAAGCCTTTGGCATTTTCTTTTTCTTATCAGTGCACTACACATATCCACTTTAGGCATTTTAGTTCACATTTCTTCTTGAGACATTGGTGCCCAGCACCTCTTTGTGTGACTAAATGTTTTGTATTTAGGTTGCTCTTGATAATGGACTTTTGGTTGATAATCCCGGGTTAGTTAACCCAAGTTACCAAGTGTTGAAACACTCCTCAGAACCTATTCATCCAAGCATATCCTTAATACATAAACACCACAGGCATTTGTCTCAGAAGTTCAAACCATTGGTACCTAGCTTATTTTCTCAATTTTTTTTTTTTGCTTTTTGGTTGCCCTTTTTCAGTGGCTTTTTCTTCTTCTTTTTCTTTCTTTTTCATGGCCAAAGACATTTATTCATCAAGATCCATAGACAGTTTTCAATTTCTACACAAAGAATGATAATTCTACACTCTAATTCCAGTGATCTGACTAAACAATCAAGCATGCATACCACCACTTAATTCTACTTGATTTGTCACTAATTTAGCCAAGTTACTTTTGTTCAAACTTTTCTTTTATTTTTGGAAACAGAACAAGCATGGCAAGCACTCGTTTAAGAAGGTGAAGTTATATCCAAACATCTAGGCATTCACTTTATTCAAAGCAATAAACAGACACTCATACTAAAAAAAAAAAAAACTCCACATA
Source organism: Arachis hypogaea (assembly GCF_003086295.3). NCBI lineage: Eukaryota > Viridiplantae > Streptophyta > Magnoliopsida > Fabales > Fabaceae > Arachis > Arachis hypogaea. The sequence goes on from NC_092051.1 coordinate 99,627,145, forward strand.
ACACTTAAATGACTTATGATGAAAGAAAGCTCATAAAGACAATCCACCAATGATCATTTGATTATTAAGGAACGAGACCACCTCTTATTTATTGCTTGATTCTTCTTAATTCTTGGGATCCTGCTTCTTCTTGCTTCCTGCCTCTTTCTGACCACTTGTGCTTCCTTTGTCTTTTCTTATGAGCTTTTTCCAGAATCCAGCCTTTTTCATCGTTTCTTCCACTCCTTTTTCAAGGATCATTGCCTTGTTTATTTCTCCTTCTTTCCTCCCTTTGAAATACTCATCAAAAGCTGGGAATGCTGGGTCCATCTTGTGTAGATGTTCCCCTATGTAGTTAAGCTTGATTTGCGAACTGATGTTGTAATCAGCTTGGACTGAGTATCTTGCATTCTGTAAAGTGGTGGCTTCCTTGATTGCCAAGACATTGGCATCTTGGTGTTGGCATATGTGGCTGAAGGATTCCTGTAAGTGTAAATTCTGTTCCCTTTGCAGATCGAAGAATCTTGATTCAAAGTTCCTTTGCATATCCATCATTTTTAGGTGAAAGTCCTCTTGTCTCTCCTGAGACCTCATGTATTGTTGAGACATTCCTTCCATGATTTCCTGCATTCTGCTCATATCCATGGGGTCTCTGGGAATTCGTTGTCTTCTTTCTGGAATTTCTTGCTCTTCTTGCTCTTCTTCTCTGTCTTCTCCTTCCTGTCTTTCTTGTTCTGCTTCTTGCTCGGCTTCCACTTGTTGCCCTTCTTCATTTCTTCTTCTTGTATGTCTTGGAGGAGTTGGGCCAAGAGTCATTCTGTACGCAGTTATGGCCAATCCAGGATATAGCCAATTAGGTCTTTCATCCTCAAGTGGTACTTGGGCATCGATGTATAGTCTAATGATAGTGCTAGGGAAGTGGAGCCAGGATTCAGGGTCACTTTTCTCACTAAACTCTTGTATCTGTTCAGCAATGAGTTTATGAACTTTGATCTCCCCTCCCACCATAATGCAATGTAGCAAATGGCTCTTTTAGGGACTATTTCTGAAGAGTTTGCAGTGGGTAGGATGGATCTCCTAACTATTGCATACCACCCTTTAGCTTCAGGTGTTAGGTCTCCCCTTCTCAAGACTCTTGGAGCCCCTCTTGTTTTTCTCACCCATTCAGCTCTGATAGCACAAAGGTCTTCAGCAATAGTTGCATAGTCAGGTTCTCCTATCATCCTTTCTTCATAACTTGCTTGGCTGAAATGTATGTTTTTCAGGCCAAGGGTTTTCATGATTGCTTTGGGACTGAAGTCAACTTCCACCCTCTCACATAGCTTTTGTATGTGGGTTTCTTGGTTGGATCCTCCCTTACTGCATTTGCATAAACTCTTTCACCAAGTTGATGTTGATTTTAGTGATTGGCTTAGTCAGGAGCTCCCACTTCCTCTTTTTGATCTTTTCCCAAACACCTGGGAACTCATCCTTTTCAAGGTCAAATGGAACCTCAGCTAGTACCGTTTTAGGTCTCATCCATTCGGCTTGAATCTCATGGAAAACTGATCTGTATCTCCATGCATCGAATTCCCTGTTTTCCTCCATTGGTTGCTTGTCTTTTCTCCTCTTGTGGCTAGATGAAGCTGCCATTGTTCTTTAGTTTTGGTAAGTGACAAGCTAAAGTTGACAAGGTGAAGCAAGAAGTGTTGTTGGAAGTGTGGGGAGGTTGTTTTCGGCAAGAGATAGTTTATGCTATGATGAAGGAAATGTGCATGAAGGAGATTTGGTGGTGTTGAACTTGTTTCCCAAGTGGTTCTTTATAGTGCCCGTAAGTGCAAAATGGACGGCTAGGGTGATTTGTGAAGGGTGGCTTGATGGTAAATATATGAATTAGGGAGAAGGACGAATTGCTTTTCATTTTCTTGGAAGTATTCTGGGTGCATTAGGTTGTACATGTAGCTATCTTTTCTTGCAGAACTTCCTTTTCCCATGTGTTAGTTTCAAAGACTTGTGAATTTTCTTTTTGACCAAGCATCGTATCTCCCTTTGTCTTTTTCCTCCATTTTTGTCTTTTCTTTTGTACCTGCACAAACAAACAAGTTTGCTATCATTTTTCGGTCCATGTGAATTATGAATAGTACTTGCACATGTAAATCAATGATTGTCTTTATGAGCTTCTAGCCGTGACTTCTACATGTATGCACACTTATTATTTGGACACCAAACTTAGTGTTTGGTCAGTCTCCTGATGACATAAAATCCATATTGGTTGTCCTTAATGAATGTGCTTAATTCTAATAAATCATAGTCACCTTGGCTCTTCGATTCTAAACAAATTTACTACCCTAAGTAATTGAAACCAAAGTATTAAAACATGCGAGTGGTATACTTGTCATGAATTTTGAAATCCAGAGGAACTTCTTGCTTTTCATAAACTGTGTTCAAGAGGAACACCAAACTTAATGTTTGGTCGTGCACCTTGAATGAAAGATGGAATCCAATTTGAGTAAGATTTGGGAGTGCCTTCAGGCACACCAAACTTAGAGACCAATTGTAATTTACATGCAAAGTTTAGTGCACTTTATCAATAGTTGTCCTGAGGATTCAAGTTCATGCATAAGGAACCATGCTTTATTAGATGTAAAGCAAAGCACTAAAGATTAAGGATACTAAAAACATGGGTTGCCTCCCATGAAGCGCTTCTTTAACGTCACTAGCTTGACGGTTGTCCCTTGTTAGGGTGGATTGTAGTGCTTGACGTCTTTTCCTCTCACTATGCAAACGTCCCCACTTGATTCCTTCATGACCTCTAAATGTTCCATAGAAAGAACTTTCCTAATTGTGAACACTTGAGGGCGCTGGGAAGGAATTGTTTTGAGGCCAGGTGGGATTGGCAGATAATGACTTGATATCACTTTATCTCCCGGAGAGAAACCTTCAGTGGGAATTTTCTTGTTTCTCCACCCTCTTGGCAATTTCTTTACAATTCTTCCCTTTCTCTTGAAGCTTTCTTCATTGACCCTTATGCCGGAGGATCCTTCTGATCTGTTTCCACTGATTCTTGTGGCTTTAACTCTTGCAACTCTTGTTTGCCTTCCAAGGACTGTTTTAGAGTTTCAGCTGCTGGATTACTTTCCTCCAAACACAGATGGCTACTATCATCCTTAGGCTTTTCAGGTTCTGGTTCAGGTTCAGATGCAGGTTTGAAAACTTTGAAAATGAGCTGTTCATCATGTATTCTCAGAATTAGCTCTCCTTGTTCTACATCTATGAGCGCTCTAGTAGTGGCTAGAAATGGTCTGCCCAGAATGATAGGGTGTAAGTAGCTTTCCTCCATGTCCACAATGACAAAGTCTGTGGGGAAGTAATAATCCCCACTTTCACCAGCACATTTTCAACTACCCCTTCAGCTTGCTTCTGAGTTTTGTCAGCCAGTTGTATGATTACATCAGTGGATCTCACCTCATTCAGTTGTAGCCTCTTATAAGAGTTAGAGGCATCATATTTATGCTAGCTCCTAGATCACAGAATCCTCTGTCAATTTTTGTTTCCCCTATGATGCAAGGGATATGAAAACTTCCTGGGTCCGTTTTCTTAGAGAGTGTGTCCTTCTTGATGAGAGCACTGCATTCTTTGTTCATTGTTACCGTTTGTCCTCCCTTCAAAACTCTTTTCTTGCTTAACAATTCCTTTAAATACTTGATGTGTGTAGGCATTTGATGGAGAATCTCAAGAAAGGGAATATTGACATGGAGAGAGTTAAATGTCTCTAAAAACCTTGAATAGGTTTTCTCTTTTTCACCTCCTCCTAACCTCTGAGGAAATGGTGCTTTTGGTTGGTATATTTCCAGCATGCCTTTTTGCAGTTCCTTGGCTTGCTCAGTTCCACTTTCCTGCTTAACTTCTTCCAAACCTTCCTTCAAGATTTCTGGCTCCTGCTCTGAGGGCCTGATTCCTTCTTCTTCTGAAACTTCCTTCAATATGGTGATGGCCTTGCATTCTTCCCATCTTACTCTCTTTTGTTCCCCTTTAGGATTCTTTTCTGTGTCACTAGGGAACACTGCAGTTGATTTGACGGCCTGTTGAGATAGCTCTCCTACTTGAGACTCCATCCTCTTGAGTTTTTCACCATGGTTTCTTAAGGTAGCTCTCACATCATCCCTGAAGCTTTTCAATTCGGTTATGTCTTGACTCATGGTTGCCATCATTCCTTCTATCCGGTTTAATTGATCTTGAAATTGTTGGTTCGGATTAGGTTGGGTAGGTTGATTATTTTGGCCATGATATGATGGTTGGGGGTAAGTGTTTTGTGTGGCTTGGTATGATCTTTGGTTGGAGTTTTGGTATGTGGAATTGTTATGTTGGTTGTGGTTGTAAGGTTTGTGGTTTTGTGGTTGGGTTTGTTGGTTCCCCCACCCAAAGTTTGGGTGATTTTTCCATCCTGGGTTGTAAGTGTTGGAGTGTGGATCATATGATTGCCTTTGTTGGTTTCCCACATAGTTGGCCTCTTCCCAATCACCTCCTTCAATGCTTACTTCCTCTTGATCTTGTGTGTGTATTGCAGCCACTTGCTTTGTTTCTAATTGCTGGTAAGCTCTGCTAGTTGCTTGGCAAACACCTTGTTTTGGGCTAGAATTGTATCAACATGGTTCAGCTCCATGACTCCCTTAGTGTTGTGCCTTTCTGATGCATAGTAGTACTCATTCTCAGCCACTGTCTCAATCACTTCAATGGCCTCTTCCACAGTCTTTTTCCTGTTCAATGAACCTCCTGATGAATGGTCTACAGCCTTCCTTGATTCATAAGAGAGTCCATCATAGAAAATATGCAATTGCACCCAATCATGGAACATGTCTGGTGGGCATTTCCTTGTCAAGTCCTTGAATCTCTCCCATGCCTCGTAGAGAGTTTCACCATCTTGTTGTCTAAAAGTCTGAACCTCAGATCGAAGCCTATTGACCTTTTGTGGGGGGTAGAAACGTGCCAGAAACTTGCTTTCCACCTCATCCCATGTTGTTAGACTCCCCCTTGGGAATGATTCCAGCCACTTAGCTGCTTTGTCCTAAGTGAAAATGGGAACAAAAGCAGTTTATATGCATCTTCCTGGACTCCATTGGACTTCACAGTGTCACAAATTCTCAGGAATTTTGTGAGATGTTGGTTTGGGTCTTCATTAGCACTTCCACCAAATGAACAATGATTCTCCACAAGTGATATTAGCTGTGGTTTGAGTTCAAAATTGTTGGCCTGAATGGGTGGTTTCTGGATGCTGCTACCACAATTCCCAGAGGTTGGGTTTATGTATGAACTAGAACCCTCCTCTCAGGAATGGCATTGTTTCCATCAGCTCTCTCATGGTTGTGAACTTCTCTATCCATGTTGAGATCTAAAGCTTCCTCAAAATTGTCCTCAGATTCTCCTTCAGATTCCTCTTCTCCACTACTCTCTTCCTCTTGCTTCCCTTCTCAGTCTATGAAGGGTCCTCTCTGGTTCGGTATATGGAGGAGTTGATGTCTCTCTTCTCCTACCTGTCATACAAGAACACAGCACAGGCACAAACAAGTGAAATACTCTTGGTTAATGGAAGAGTATGGTTAGAGCAATTGAGGAATTAATTCAAACAGTTAGTGAGTCAGTGAGTTAGTTGCTTGAATTTAAAGGCATAAAGAAAGAAAGCATGTAACAGAGTGCAGAAATTAAAATTCAACAAGTAACTTGAACAGAATTAACAAAGCAAGAGAATTGCTCAATCTAGTTAGCTTCCAATTGGAGAATTGTCAATCGAAAACCAATCCCCGGCAACGGCGCCATAAACTTGATGCGCATAAACTAGTTATGCTACGATTTAGGAAATTGCACGATCGGCAAAATTCCTTCCGGCAAGTGCACCGGTTATCGTCAAGTAAAAACTCACAATAGAGTGAGGTCGAATCCCCAAAGGATTGGTTGAGTGAGCAATTCGGATTAGAAGTGTGTTCTAGTTGAGCGGAATCAAGATTGAGATGAGAATTGCGGAATGTAAAATTGGCGGGAAAAATAAATGACAAGAATTGAAATGGCGGAATCTTAAATTGCATGAATTAAGAGCAGAAACTAAATTGCTGAAATTAAAAGGGAATGGGGGTGATTGCAGAATTGAGTTGCAGAATGTAAAGAGAAGATGGAAATCAGAATTGGGGGATTCATTGGGTTATAGGAGATATTGAGATCTCCGAATCAAACATGTTTATCTCTTCCTCAAGCAATGCGTTCATTGAATTTTGCTTGGCAATCTTATATGATTGGATCCCAATCCCTTGGTTCACCAATTCTCTCTAAAAATGAACAAATTCCCAATCCCTTGGTTTAAATGTTCATAAGAAGAGATGATGCTCGATCACTGATTATACCACACAGTTTCATGAACCACAATTTGGTAGGATTACATGTCACAATATCCATCCAAACCCCAATCCAATTCACTGTGAGAAAGCTTCTCTAGCATGAATCCTCCATTCCTTTCCCAAGGTTCCGAAGGATTCCAATTATGGGTAGTTTCTTTCCCAAGACAACTACCCAATGGAATTAGATCGAGAAGCTTTCTAACAAAATTCAAGAGAAAGATTGCAGAAGAAGATAAACTATTATTGATTCATTGAATTACAATAGAGCTCCCTAACCCAATGAAAGGGGGTTTAGTGAGTCATAGCTCTGAATTCAATTACAAAGATATGAAAACTAGCTAAAAGTGAAGGTAAAAGTTCTTTCTAACTTAAATTCTATCCTATTTATACACTTTCTATATTGAGCTTCTATTGTGTTTCTTGGGCTTTGAGGCCTCTCCCTGCTTTCCTTTTGCCTTGGGTTTATGATCCATAATCTTGATGAGACTGCTGATCCAAATTCTGTAACATTCATTGAGCCACTTAGTGATAATCAAATAATGGCACATGACTCATAAATTGAAATTTCAGACTCATCAATCCTTCAGGCCCAATCCCATAAACCATGATATTCAATTGGGTTTCATACCAGAATAAGTTTAAGTTAATGTTTGTGCTCAATACTAACTTAACCACATATTTTTGGTCCAGAAACCTTTTCAAGAGTGGCGTTTAAGTTGCAGTTCAAGCTTAAACTGCAGCTTAAACGCCAGACACTTCCAGTGAGGCCTTTTGTGAGCACGTTTAAGAGTTAAGGTAAACTGAGCTTACGTGGGGAAGAAGGCAGCCTGGAAGAGGTCATTAGCT